>NC_139698.1:9009991-9015295 GCF_964188405.1 Protomyctophum parallelum | reverse complement strand
TGACACTGGGTGAAGAAATGGGTTGCAAAATCGTGGGATAAACATTTCAAGAGAAATATGGAGACAAGAGGTTTATGCCAGACAGCAACCTTATCGATGTTGTCAGGCATGTATTTATTTTTTTGTAAATTAACAGCGTCACACTAAAGCAACAAAAGCGGCAGATCTACAAGCGATGGTTGATGAATTTGAATCCAGAAAGTAACAGTTTTGGACATTATGAGGTTTCCACCAAAACAGAGGCGATATTTACGTCCCTTCAGTAAAGAACCACTAGATGTTTGATGATTGCTCCTAAATAGAAAATGATGCTTCTCTACTTCAAAAGCCTGTTGTTGTTGCAATCCTAGCTTATCATTACACCTTATACCATGGACGAGGTCCATGTAAGGTGTAATGATAAGCTAGGATTGCAACATGCAACGAGCTGGAGAAGTTAACTTTTTTCCCCTCCAAACTGCTGTATATTCCACGTTGTGCGTGGTTTGGGGGTTCTGAACGCGGGCCGCGAAAACGGCCAAAGAATATTTGAGAGGTGAACGACGTCAAGTCAAGACTGGCCATGGACGGAGATCTCCGTCATCTCAAATCCACATGGCCGGACTAATATCACTGTGTAGATATACTAGTCTGGAACTTCTGCGTGAAGATTTATTATCCAAGGGGAGGTTACAAACAGATACCAACGTCACGGCAAAAAGACAGGTTTTTTAACCCATTCTGACCGGGCACCCATTTTGGTGTTGGCATCATGTTATGCTTTATCTATTGAAAAATAGCAGATCTACAAGCTCATATCGCGCCACCGAGTGGCGCGATACGAGCTTGTAGGGTCTGCTATTTTTTTGAAAAATCGAAGAACGACTGACATTTTTAGAATCTGATCTCAGGCAGATGGGTTAATCAGACCAGTGTGTGTCCAGTGGAAACCTCGTATGAATCTGATCACAGGTCAGAACAGGTTAATAGTGGGCTCTTTGATTGGTCACCCACAACTCTGGGGTGAGCGAAGGTAATTCAAACTGAGGACTAGTGTCAGACCTAGGTAATCTCCACAGGGATTTATTTGTCCTGTATAGTATCTGGTTTCCAACCTGATCTGCTCCCCTTCATCCCATCCATCACCAACAGCTCAGTCTGCCTTCAAGCCAGCCAGAGCAACGTCACTCCTCAAGAAAGAACCAACCCTTGACCCTCTCGTCCGCCGCAGTCTGAAAACGCACCTCTTCAGACTCCATCTTAGCACTTTCCGTAGTCTTGCCCTTGGCCTCGACCTCCCACAGGCCGGGCGTATGCAAAGGCTCTACTTATGTAACTTAAGACAGCATTTTATGTAGACTTAGATGGCAGTTTACAGTATGTAGACATTACATTATAGCATTTTATGTAACATATAGCACTATATAATAGTTTATATATGCATAGTTTCATTTTATTGATATTCCACTGTTACGTTCTTAGTTTACGTACGATTCATGATAACTACTTTGTATGTACAGTATGTGATGTATGCTTTTTGTTCTTGCTTAATGTAAATCGCTCTGGATTAAGAGCGTCTGCCAAATGCCTAAATTGAAAATCTAGGCTTGACAGAATGAAGCTGTGCATTACTGCACAGAATTCTAAGAGATCTTTTCCTCACTGTATATCTACCTCTAAAAAAAAATATATATATATATATATATACCATGAAACAAGCATTTCCCTTGTGCGGACAAGGAGAAATGTCAAAGTCTATTTCTCAAATTGTGGGGAGATTTGGGCCTCACACGAATAGAAATACAAACACACTGATACACACGCGCACACGCACGGCGCATGCTCAAAAAACCCATTGCACGCGCACAGACACCCACGACCGCACACACACACACGCCACACGTGCGTGGCAGCACAGCAGAACTTGTGGGTAGTAGGCAAGTCGGATCCACCACAATCCAGACATGAATTATTAATTCTAAATGCGAGGCTTGTTTTGCTGCACTCAGTGTAATAGTCTTGTGTGTCCAATAAAATATCACAGCAACGACGTTTTTAAACGGGTGTATTGTGTTCTGCACAGTATATCAGAGAGGGAGGTTTTTCATCCCCCCCCCCCCCCCCCACGCCCGCTATATATTCGTACGAAACGAGACATCTAACTGTGGCGTTCTTCTGGCAAAAACACACCATTAAGCATTGTCCTAGAATTCTTAGATGTAAACATTTATTTAATAACACCCTTTATAAAAAGTACAGCCATTTCCTGTGAGATTATCCCTTCTGTCACACCCCGTGGTGTTTTGTTTCCATCTGTGAACCTGTAGGCTCGAGGCTATAGAGACGTTGGGGGCAGTGATGTACGTAAATAGGTTTTCAATGTAATGAGTCCTGGGATGCAGGGATGGACTTTTAGATGAGACCCAGGGACATTTTATGAGTCCCACTTCAACGACATTAGGAGTCATATTTTGCCATTTTATATGGTTATAATGTGGTTATATTCATGTAGAAAACAGAAGAATAAATTATTATTATAACTAATGCTAGCAAAATATATACGTTATATATACGGTTAAGTTAGGTCTATACGGCTGAGCCGACAACGCACAAGTGAGTACATTATGATGGGGTCTGTTTGGATGTTCAGAAAACGAGGTGTTGCTTTTATTCAGGGTTTTAAATGTATCAGTGATGATGACTTTGGTTGTTGATCACGATAGGCATCTTTGGATGGCCTATTTAAAGAGGAAAAGTGCAAAGTTAACCGTAAAATAATATCATCTCTGTACCTGTACTTTTCAGGATGAAATAATTAAAAGTAGCATAGATCCACAAACTGGAAAGCAGTGTTCTACCCCCTGTCGTACTCCTGCGTAGCGCCTCGGGGTACGCCATACAGTACGCCCCATTCCAGAAGCACTGCTCTGCATACGCATACGCATACGCCCCCATTCCAGAAGCACTGCTCTGCATACGCATACGCATACGCATACGCATACGCCCCCATTCCAGAAGCCACTGCTCTGCATACGCATACGCAATACGCCCCCATTCCAGAAGCACTGCTCTGCATACGCATACGCATACGCCCCCATTCCAGAAGCACTGCTCTGCATACGCATACGCATACGCATACGCATACGCCCCCATTCCAGAAGCACTGCTCTGCATACGCATACGCCCCCATTCCAGAAGCACTGCTCTGCATACGCATACGCATACGCATACGCCCCCATCCAGAAGCACTGCTCTGCATACGCATACGCATACGCCCCCATTCCAGAAGCACTGCTCTGCATACGCATACGCATACGCATACGCCCCCATTCCAGAAGCACTGCTCTGCATACGCATACGCATACGCCCCCCATTCCAGAAGCACTGCTCTGCATACGCATACGCATACGCATACGCATACGCCCCCCATTCCAGAAGCACTGCTCTGCATACGCATACGCCCCCATTCCAGAAGCACTGCTCTGCATACGCATACGCATACGCATACGCATAACGTATACGCATACGCCCCCATTCAGAAGCACTGCTCTGGACGGATTATCGTGTGCAGAAATACAGTGGTGGTGATGCATCATCTATGCATTTCGTCAATAATTAAATCGACCTAAAAAAGAAAAGTGACCTAAACGTTAAAACGGTGCATTCCATTGTGTGTACCCATTTAATGGGGCGTGGGACGGGGGGGCGTGGTGGAGTTGAGGGAGGGGAGGGGTGGGGTTGCTGTTTGCGTGACAAGAACAGAAACAAAGCTGACAGCCTTGGGGTGAATGGAGGGGGGGGGAGGGAGGGGATCCATAACTCTATGGGAGCCATGTTGAACTTGAACCATTATGATGGAGAGAGAGAGAGAGAGAGAGAGAGAGAGAGGAGAGAGAGAGAGAGAGAGAGAGAGAGAGAGAGAGAGAGGAGAGAGAGAGAGTGCAGCTCTATGTACTCCAGGGACCCTGATGCAGTGACCGTGAAAGTGCTTAAATAAACAGAGAGGTGGTGGTGGGGGGGGGGGGGGGGTTGTGGGGGGCGACCGAGAGGAGGAGAGGATTGAAGGCATGTTGACAGCAGGAGGAGATGAGAGAGAGAGAGAGAGAGAGAGAGGAGAGAGAGAGAGAGAGAGAGAGAGAGAGAGGCCTCTGCAGATTGACTGGAGAGGAGCCTGATATAGAAGCGAGAGAGAGACTATAGAGACTTTTAAATAAGGCAGCTGGTCTAATCACATCACAGACTGAGAGGTTGACATGACGTTAGCAAGCTGCTCTGCTCTGCTCTACTCTGTCTGTCTGTCTGTCTGTCTGTCTGTCTGTAGGGGTGCGACAATCTATTTTAATTATATTCGCGATTTAACTTTGCAATTGTTGCAATTCGATATTCGATTTATAATTGTTTTGCGTTCTTTCCCCCCCCACGGTACTTTGCTTTTCTATCCATCTAGTATTGGTTTCACTTTAACACATTTTCATTTTCATTCTCTCTCTCCAAACACATTCCTATTTCTCATCATAAATGATGGCGTGGCAGAGAATCCGGTGTGGAGTTGTGCGCCTGTGAATGCGCTCCCTGGACCAGTGTATGACTGAATGGCTGTGAGGAGCCCCCACCAGGAGGACGCAGTAGAGCCTTCGTCCCAC
This sequence comes from Protomyctophum parallelum, assembly GCF_964188405.1. Classification (NCBI taxonomy): domain Eukaryota; kingdom Metazoa; phylum Chordata; class Actinopteri; order Myctophiformes; family Myctophidae; genus Protomyctophum; species Protomyctophum parallelum. The sequence goes on along the minus strand of NC_139698.1, from coordinate 9,010,673 downwards.
TCCCTGCCACCCCAGCCGGGGCCGGTAGGTGTACGGATTCGAACCCACAACCACCCGCAGTGGTACTGGGAATGCCACTTTAGTGATTGAGAGAAATCGGGTGCCGCGCGAGACCGAAACAGAATTAGAAGCACTGGCCAAAAAAAACCCCAATCACATTGTGTTTCCAATGTGATTATTTTGAGTGCAAAGTGTGGCAACAATATGTCTCGTAATTATCTCATTAATGTTCAACGTGCTAATTGCCTCGTACTGAAGATGAGAATGCGTCTGTCGAGGAGGCGAGAGAGAGAGAGAGAGAGAGAGAGAGAGAGAGAGAGAGAGAGAGAGGATTATATGCTTAATTTGGGATTAGCAGATGACCTGCCACAGCTGGGAGTGATGCTGATTTATGCTCCATAGTACCACGGTGTCACGCGGCAAGAATAGTCCACATACATACAAGCTCACAACACCACCCTACGAGGAATATAAACCACGCCCAATGACCCTCCATTACTACGTTGTGTGTATGCGTGTGTGACGTGTGTGTGGTGTATGTGTGTGTGACGAGTGAGTGTGTGACGTGTGTTTGTGTGTGTATGTGTGTGTGACGTGTGTGTGTATGTGTGTGTGACGTGTGTGTGTGTATGTGTGTGTGTCGTGTGTGTGTGTGTCGTGTGTGAGTGTGTGTGTGTGTGTG
>NC_139698.1:8997491-9007491 GCF_964188405.1 Protomyctophum parallelum | reverse complement strand
AGAAAAATGATGAACTGTAGAGAGAGAGAGCGAGCGAGCGAGCTTTAAGAATGAAGCTGTGCCTTACTGCCCAGAAACAGGACACGCACACACGCAGGCACACACGCAGGCAGGCACACACACACACACACACACACACACACACACACACGGAAGTAGTGTCAGTTGTAAATGGGGTGCGATTCCTGCTCTTACTGTCCCTAGAGGCACAGCAGATATTGCTGAGAGAGAGAGAGAGAGAGAGAGAGAGAGAGAAAGTGGAAATAAGTGTGTAGGAGTGTGTCTAGTCATGGTGCGCGTGTGCACACGTGCGTGCGACAGTGCGTGCGTGCGTGCGTGGTGTGCAAGTGGGTACCACACCTGCATAAGACTATATAACTGACTGTGTGTATGTGCACACACACACACACACACACACACACACACACACACACACACGCACGCACGCAAGTGAGAGAGAGACAGTGATTGTAATGCCTGCTGACAACCTCTCTCTCTCTCTCTCTCCCCCTCCCTCCCTCCCCCCCTCTCTCTCTCTCTCCCCCTCTCCCCCTCCCTCCCTCCCCCCCTCTCTCTCTCTCCCTCCCCAGAGGTCTTAGCATGCTGTTTAGGGAGTTGAAATCTGTTGACTCTTCTCCCTGCTATCCTAACGCCTCCCTCCCTCCCTCTCCCTCTCTCTCTCTCTCTCTCTCCTCCTGCCTGGTCTAATGCTTTTACCTTCTCTGGAGAGACAGAGAAAGAGAGAGTGTGTGTGTGTGTGTGTGTGTGTGTGTGCGCGTGTGTGCGCGTGCGTGCGTGTGTGTGCGTGCGCACATTTCTCAGGGATGGAAAACTAGGCTGCAGTACATGGGAGCCAACGGCAAAATAATATTGGTTATTTTTTACACATACTGTACAGTACGGTGCACCCAGGGCGGCCACAGCTGAACAGGTAGAGAGAGGTGTTGCCATGTCTGCTCGTTACATTTGGGCTCGTTCTTCTGTAAACTCTCTTGTAAATGGTAAACGGTGCATTTATATAGCGCCTTTATCCAATTCTGACCTGAGATCAGATTCATACGAGGTTTCCGCCGGGCACACACTGGTCTGATGAACCCATTCTGACCTGAGATCAGATTCTAAAAATGTCAGTCGCTCTTCGATTTTTCAAAAATAGCAGACCTACAAGCTCGTATCGCGCCACTCGGTGGCGCGATATGAGCTTGTAGATCTGCTATTTTTCAATAGCTAAAGCATAACATGATGCCGACACCAAAATGGGTGCCCGTTCAGAATGGGTTATCCAAGGCGCTTTACATAGATTGTGCTTCATCCATTCACACACACATTCATACACCGATTGCGGCGGAAGCCATGCAAGGCACCAACCAGCACATCGGGAGCAATTTGGGGGTTCAGTGTCTGTCTTGCCCAAGGACACTTCGACATGTAGTCGGGAGGAGCCGGGATTCGAACCGCCGACCCACGGATCATTGGACGACCCGCTCTACCTCCTGAGCCACAGTCGCCCTCTTGTAAATATCGGTAGTTAGTTGCGGGACGATCTTACAACACGTCACAAAGTGATGCGTTTGTATGCTTGTTTTGCGACCGGTTGCAGTTTACTATGAAAACCTGCATAACATGTCAGTCAGTCTCCATATATGGCCAATACAGAATTCATTCCATATGTTGATTTGACCTCATCAAACCCCTACAGTACACTGAAGACACTGCCCCTACTGCCACCCTTGGATCTCCATATATGGAGCTGACTTGTTCTTGACATTCCATGTGTTGATCTGTACACTCAAGACGCGCTCCATAGTCCATATATGGACCAGTACAGAATTCAGTCCAATGTTCATTCATGCAAAAAAAACACAATGAAATGGTTATTTGTGTGACAATGAATCGTCAAGTTAAATCTGTAACCGTGACACAGCCCTAGAGGCAGAAGGACTGGAGGCGTGTTGTTACTGTACTGTCTCAGCTATGTGTGACGGACGCCCAAATATGGCCGAGACGCCGACTGCTCATGGAAGTGCTGCTGAGAGACATTGTTGTTCGCCTGACTCCTGAAGACCTGTGCCATGCACCTGTAACGTCTGTGTCCTTGTGTGACTTCACTTGAATAAGTTGTTAAAGTGTGTGTGTGTGTGTGTGTGTGTGTGTGTGTGTGTGTGTGTGTGTGTGTGTGTGTGTGTGTGTGTGTGTGTGTGTGTGTGTGTGTGTGTGCGCGTGTGTGTCCAATAGAATAATCCTCTCTGCTCCATTCAATAATAATTACATTCCATCTCTGAGAATGCCTCCATCCACTGGCATGAAAGAGAGAGAGACCTAGTACTCACTGCCAAAAGAGAGAGAGAGAGAGAGAGAGAGAGAGAGAGAGAGAGAGAGAGAGAGAGAGAGAGAGAGAGAGAGAGAGAGAGAGAGAGAGAGAGAGAGAGAGAGACATTTTTCACACGCATAGACTTACAAGGTTTCACATTCTCTTAATTACCTTTACACTTTAGTGCATTAGTTCATTAGTATAAAGAATTATTCTGACGTCGTCCTGTGTGTCTCAGAACCAGATGGACCATTACGTCTGGAAGAAACCACCTAAATCCATTTTGTTACGTCTCCGCTGTCTGGAAGAAAACACCTAAATCCAAAATGTACATTTTTCAAGAAATGAAAGAAAAAAAAAGATTATGTCTGTGTGTGTATATAATTATAATAGTCTGGCAGCCGCCTTTTGTTTAAAGTGGGAAATTTGGTATATAGTCTTTTTTTATTGGCCTAAAATATTGTCTATATATATACATACATTCATGAATCCACTTGCTGACCGGTTGTCGGTATTGGGAACCTTTATTTATAGGGGTTTCTTGTGACTCTACCATTAACCCATTCTGACCTGAGATCAGATTCTAAAAATGTCTTCTATACATCCTGACAGTTTTCTGAAAAAGCTATGTTTCTATGTCAGTCGTTCTTCGATTTTTCAAAAATAGCAGACCTACAAGCTCGTAGCGCCCAACTCGGTGGCGCGCTATGAGCTTGTAGATCTGCTATTTTTCAATAGCTAAAGCATAACATGATGCTAACACAAAAAGGGGTTCCCGCCCAGAATGGCAGGAAAAAATTTAAAAAATGTCAAACTTCCCTTATGCTTAAGTAGCATGTGACATGTCAAACTAGTTTTCTGGAAAACTGGTTTTCATGATTCTGAAAACATTCCAAGCATTAGTTTTGCACAAAATACACTCATTGGGCTTAAAACAGCCATAGCCACTTGTGCTGACCTAATCACATTTGTGCTGATCTCATCACACTAAAATGATATTAATGATATTTAGTCGACTAAAACTAAAACAATCCAGGTGACTAAAATGTGACCAAAACTAAATGAAAACTATTCAAAAGACTATGACTAAAACTAAAACAACACTGATATACCACATAGTGATGATTTGATTGGCTGAGCATGCGTGTACCCATTTCTTTGCACCCAATCTCTCAGGGACCGATTCCGTTCAGAACGTGTGTACTACGTACTGTACGTTGGGGATTAGTGGAATGACAACATACTGTAAGCATCCCACAGGAAGAGGAGGGCTGAGAGCGGACCAAACAGGCCAACATCCTGTTATTCATTCTATTGGGCGGCGACCCCAGAGGCAAACATACCGAGGAAACAAACAGACGAGGGCTGAACTGGTTCCCAGCGTTCTTTAGCCCAGCTGGCTGTATGATATGATTATTGATGTTATGGTTATGATATGATATGATATGATATGGTTATGGTATGATATGATATGATGGCTGTAAGCCTGCGAAGTGACAAAGATGATTATGATACTTATGACTGAGTAGCACTAACACAATGTAGAAACAGTAAAATTCCCCGATTCAAATTTGTCCTTCAGTTAACTCATTCTGCTCCTAGATCTCCTTTTGACGCCTCAATTGATTACGGTTCACAAAAAAACGGAGAATGAAAATTCCGCTGGTTTATGGGGACGCAGTAATATATTGGATTCTTCTTTTTGGGTCAAAACAAGCTCGATTTTGCGTGTCATTTCTCTAAACTATATGATCCTCAGTTACAAAATGTATGTTTTGGGTGAATTATTAAAGGACGAAATATTGGGATGGAAACATACAAATGAACGTAGCACCTTTTATCCAAAGCGCTTTACGACATTCACCCGTTCTCACAGCGGAGGCGACAGACGGACAGTCACTCTGCTCCACGCTGGGATCCACCTGGGACCCTCCCCGTTTCTCCCTGAGCCATTTAGGCCTGACGTCGAAATAACAGACCTACAAGGTCGTAGCGCGCCACTCGGTGGCGCGCTATGAGCTTGTAGATCTGCTATTTTTCAATAGCTAAAGTATAAAACATAATGCTTAGTTAAAACACCAAAAAGGGTTCCCGTCCAGAATGGGCTAAGCGGCTGCTCTACGTCCTGAGCCACACGGCACCCTGAATATCGTCTCTGTCGGGTGGAAACCCCGTTATGTCCCAAAACTGTTACTTTTCAGAATTCAAATAAATAAATAAAACGGCCAAAGTAGCAGATCTACAAGCTGAAAGTGTGAGCTTACAGATCTGCTACTTCTGTGTGACGCATGATCAATGATCGTATGACCAAGTAGGGCGTTATACGAAAAATCACAACAAGTTATATACAGAGGTTTCTGCCCAACAGCAACAATATATTTCAAGTAACACAAATGCAAATATGCGGAACGTGATAGTTGAATAAGCTTGAAGCAGCAGTGAAAAAAACAGCAATCAGTGTTCAGCCCAAAAGTTGTGAGACTCGTGATGGCCGGGGTTTATTCGGACAACGTATCTCTCTCTGTGAGCAGCGAGCAAGCAGGGCTTGCTGGGTAATGAACAGTGATAAATCTATAGCCTGTGCTCGGCGGCTGACACATAGACATCTAAATGACATTGTGGAAATGACAACTGGCGAGGAACCGCCGTTGACAGGCCTGGTTACAGCCAGGAGAGGAGACCGTTGACAGGCCTGGTTACAGCCAGGAGACGAGACGGCCAGGAGGAGTCCTGGAAGTGTGAAAAAGTGAGTGACAAGATGCTGAACTGCGCCGCGAGCTGCAAGCAAAATGCATGATGATGTATCGAGTGTCATATTTGGTTTCCTATGAAGAATAATAAACCAAGAAAAAGTGATATACGGTATTTTTGCCGGCAAAGAAGGGACAATATATATATATATATATATATATATATATATGGTGATGAAGTGTGGGTCATGACCAAAAGAATAAGGTCGCAAATACAAGCGGCCGCATGGCGAGATTAGATATAGGGTGAGAAGTTCAGTCACACGAGAGAGACTCGGAGTAGAGTCGCTGCTTCTTTGCCTGGAAAGGAAGAAGTCAGCTTAGGTGGTTCGGGCATCTGGTTAGGATGCCTCTCGGGCGTCTCCCTATAGGGAGGTCCTTGAGGCACGTCCCATACTGGGAGGAGACCCCGGGACAGACCAAGGACCACGTCCCACTGGGAGGAGACCCCCGGGGCAGACCAAGGCGCAGTTGGAGGAAACACATCGACTCCCTGGTCTTGGAACGTGCCGGGATGCCCCAGGGGGAAGTCACTAATGTTGCTCTGGAGAGGACGTCTGGAGCTCTCTGGTGGAGCTGTTGCCCCCGCGACCCGACTACGGATAAGCGGTTGAAGATGGATGGATGTTTGACGCAGGGCCTTTCTGCTAAGGCCTTTCAGGATGTCGCAATTATTACACGATCGCAATTATTCGAGATCACAAATATTTTGCAATTTCGACAAAATATTCATATATCTAAATAGGAAATATATGTCTCTATATAGCTTATGCAATTTATATTTCCATGTGTGGGGGTGCGTCAGCTAGGTCGGGAGGTAACAGGGGGTGCATGGCCAAAAAGGTTTGGGAACCGCTGGCCTAATGTATGAAATAAAAAAATATTTGAAAAGAAAAAACATGTTAATTTTGTGTTGAGAATTTAGCATAATTAGGTAATGAATGGCCTATAAACATTCAACCGGAGTGCATTATGCGATTGCTGTGGGGTATTTTGTTCTTGTAAAGGTGGTTTTAGGTCATTGAATATTATGCTAATAGAAAATAAACTTGTAAACTAAACTATTAATGTGTGCAACTTGTATAGTCCAGCTTGCATGACGGTTACACATCAACTTCTTCAGGTCAGAAGGTCCATGACAGTGTCACTTTGGAACTGGGAGCAAATGGCTTTGTTGATATGGGTGTAATAATGTTCACTATCAATCTCAATGTCTCCAATCTCTCTGTATATCTTCTTTGATATTGCTATGTCTGTGATATCATCATCGTCACCATTGGGACACATTATGTAGCACCTTTGCTGCATATGATTTGAAAAAAAAAAGTATCTGTGCCAACCCAGGGGAATAAAACATAATGAGTTCTCCTCTAAACTAATCAACTAGGTTTGATACCAACTTTTTACGAGCAAGGATGGTTCCACCAAGCATCCATTAATATAGACTAATTGAGGTTAATTAATTAAGTGATGACAGTAATAAATGCCGTGTCTTTTTGGTTCTGTGCTATTCAGTGTTATAACGTTTTTTTCCCGAATTGCAGCTTGAATGTTTTCTTGAACACATGAATTTAGCTTTACAGTCAACGTGGTACCTTTATGCCCGCAGAATGCAGGTCAAAAGGAACACCTGCAAGTCTGATGTGGATTGCGTTTGCTTGTTCATTTGCTTTGCTTGTTCATTGTTTGCTTGTTGTGACCATGTTGCAGACACCTACGATAGTCTCCTTTAGACCGCTTTCTTTATTTCACAATTATCACCATGAAACAGACCAGTGTTAACCTGACGCTGCCAGATGGGGGCGGTATTGGGTAACCATGTTCCCCAACACAGCACTCATCTGGGATCTCTCAGGGAGTTGAGCTGACACAAATCCGTTCCGTACCAAACCAATCAGCGTGAGCTAAGGGCGGGATATGTGCGAAACCGGATGTGAAGCTATATAGACACGTCAATATGATTGGTTGTGTTTGCACGCCCACACAGTGATAGACAGACGGTCCCATCCAATCATCTACCAAGTATCTTGAAAAAAAGGAACAGCCCCGTCATCGAATTTGCTTCCGCGATCCCAGATCCCAATAAGCTGTGAAACAAATTTGTGTAGCAAGCTTCTTGGATCTGGCAGCGTCAGGTTAGACCAGTGTTGGTGAGCAATGAACTTGGATTGTTCTGATCGTCACTCTCTTTGGCTGGACAACTGGAGGACCAACCCTATCCCTCTTTATTCTTTTGGGGTTTTATTTATCTACACACTTGCGGTGAACAGGTACAGTTGTTAACCCATTCTGACCTGAGATCAGATTCGTACGAGGTTTCCACTGGACACACACTGGTCTGATTAACCCATTCTGACCTGAGATCAGATTCATACGAGGTTTCCACTGGACACACACTGGTCTGATTAACCCATTCTGACCCGAGATCAGATTCTAAAAATGTCAGTCGCTCTTCGATTTTTCAAAAATAGCAGACCTACAAGCTCGTAGCGCGCCACTCGGTGGCGCGCTATGAGCTTGTAGATCTGCTATTTTTCAATAGCTAAAAGTTACGTTTCCATCTAACTGTTTTTGCACTTCCAATCCCTTGTGTTTACCATCAACCGTACTTTTTGCTGGCTTTGACTATTCTGGCTACTGATGCTTCTGGCATATTGCCTTCTGTTTTGCAGGCATATACAGTACAGTAGCATATACAGTAGCTCCTCAAAGTATCAGGTTGTCTCCATATCTGCTTGACTCAAATGTTTGTTTGACTCTTCTTTGTGACCATCCACTATACCAAAAGGTGTTGCCAAATGTGAAAAGTGAGGTATTTATCAGCTGTGGCCAAAGGCCAATTAACCAGGTGGCCAATCGTAAAGAATATTTAAATTAATTGAAAATGTTGGCTATAAATTGGGTAAATATACATACATTTCTTTTACATTACATTACTTTTTTTTTTACATTACTTTTTTTTTGTTGCAATAATTTTATATTTAATCCACTAGACATTATGGATTACATTTCAATAATAAATGTTGTAGAAAACAACATTTCAGAGCCCTAGAAAATTCCTGTAGTGTTTTTTAAGTGGTGCAACCACTTCTACATCCAGCATGCAATGTCCGTGTACCTGTTTGTGATGTGTGTACCTGTGTGAGCACGAGTGGCGTGCGCATGCGTGAAATTGGAACGAGAGAAGTATGTGACATGGCTGCCACCTGCTGGACGCAAACGATACAGAGAAGAAATTGGAACGATACAGAGAAGAAATTGGAATGATACAAATTGGAACGATACAGAGAACCAATAGACGGGAGTTGCACCACTTGGTTCACACTGGTGTGATTTTTTTAATACAGAGGTATGGTCACATAATTATAAACCCCTATAAAAATAATTGCCCAATAACTAGAGTCAGCAAGTGGATTTATGAATGTATGTATATAGACAATATTTTAGGCCAATAAAAAAAAGACTATATACCAACTTTCCTGCTTTAAACAAAAGAAGCCTGTCGGCTTGCCGGACTACAAACAGAAATACAAATTGTAACATTCCAAAGATCAACGCAAAAACCACGCAATTATTAACCACGCGTTAAATCGCAAATAATCTGCGTGACAATTAATCTTCAACTTGAATGTGTAATCATGACAGCCCTACTGTACTGCCGTGCTATTTCAAAGGATTCAATGAATCAATCAACCAATCAATCTTGTTAAAACGCATCGTGAGCTTGTAGATCGGCCAATGTGGCTATTTATTTTTTTACCAAATCACCCTAGAATGCGAAGGCTTAATGCAAAGGGGTGGGACTCCAAAAACAAAAACACCATCGCTTTTCATCTCTCACACATTACTTTGGAGCCTGCGGCTGTAATACCAATCATAAAAGTAATCTTCTTCATAATAAATGAAAATGACAGCATGTCACCGCCGCCGCGCCGAAACCTCGTAACCGCAGATTTTTTACATTTTTACTCTTTTTGAGGTGCGCTAGCCCCTCCTATATTCAGCTTTAGTGTAGATTTTAAATTGCCATTGACAAATGAATGGAGAATTTACGTCAATATGTAGACGCGCAAATCGGCTATTTTTGTCTTTGACAATGCATGGCCGATGTACGATGACAAGAGCGCCCCTCACTTCACGTGTGATTTTCAGTTTATAATTCAGAATATAGACAACATAGTCGTTGTCATTGGTGGATTTATGATTTACTCCGTTTCGCCATATAGGAAATGGAAAAGAATCGGCACACCAATTCAGGCTCCCAAGTTTCTTTACTTTTAAATCGGGTAACGTTTCGGGCCGCAGCCCTTCCTCAGATCTTCATCCATTAGAAATGGATTATATTCGCATCTTTGATGTATTTACAAACTAAACATAGGACTTCATTTTGATCCAGCACCCAGCCTAAAGGTATGGATGTGTGTGTCCTTTTTAACTGTTTGTTCACCCTCCTCTACTACTCTGTTTCTTCCGTCATGGCTCTCAGTTCCCACCTGATGTTGTGCGGGAGTTCAGACTGTTCCAGGTGGTGTTGAATAACCGCTAGCTTGCATAACGTCTTCAAACCGGGATTCAAGTCCAGCATGCACAGTCTGTATCCTCTAAAGAGGACGATAAGATCTCCCACCATGCACATCTGGCCAACCACAAACGGGCGTTTCCCCTTGAGCTGAACCTTCTTCCAGGAGAAGGTCTCTGGATTGAATGTCCACAGATCATTGAAGTTCTGGTTACGGTAGTAGCCACCAAATATGTACAGCTCTCCATTGTGGGTAAAGGCTGAATGACCGCAACGTGCTTCTGGAAGAACCTGTGCAGAAGGTGTGTTCACCCACTGTTTGGTCTCTGTGTCAAACACTCTGATGCTGTTGTTGCACCCAACTAACGTCCAGCCCCCAAATACAACCATCTTTGTCCCAATGATGGTGGCCGAATGACG
>NC_139698.1:8942491-8992491 GCF_964188405.1 Protomyctophum parallelum | reverse complement strand
CAGAGGAAACCATGCAAGGCACCGACCTGCACATCGGGAGCAATTAGGGGTTCAGCGTCTTGCTCAAGGACACTTCGACACCAACTATAGGATCGAACCGGGGAACGTTCCGGATGCCGTGCGGCCACTCTACCCCTGAGCCACTGCCGCCCCAGTGGATCAACCTGGATAGGAAGTCAGATTTGGGCCTGAGGCAGAACAACAACTTATTACCGTGCCGGGACTACCAGAAGAGAAGATAAGTTAAAGGGACACTTCACCCTTTTTGCAAAAAAATATATGTTAATGACGTTTAGAAGCAAAAAGGGTGAAGTGTCCCTTTAAAGTTAAAGATAAGTTAAAAAATCACACCTGTGTGAACCGAGTGGTACAATTCCTCTCTCTCTCTCTCTCTCTCTCTCTCTGTTTCTGGCACCCCCTACTGGTATTAATAAATGCACGCACGCAGCATTACCCCGTGTTCCAATTTCACGCATGCGCACACCCCTCGTGCTCTTGAATGATACATGATACACACGGACATTCCTGGTTGTAGGAGTGGTTGCACCACTCAAAAAAATTATCTAAAACATGTGCGAGCTCACAGCATGGCACAAAGTGTCGCGCTTGTGCTGTGAGCTTGTATATCTGCTCTTTTTGAAAACCACTGTTCTAAATCCTATAAAGGTTTTGTTGATATATGTGACCAGTGCCAGTGATTTAATATACAAGGGGGACATGGTCATTTTTCAGTTCTTTACATATTATGAAACTGCACACTGTAACCTTTCATATGATGTATTGGTCATTGAAATTGGGGGGGGAAATGAAGAAGATATGACCATTTGAAACTTGTTGAACCAGAAATGTCAAATTGGAGAATTCCCCTTTCAAAGATATCAGCAGTGATCTGTGACTATAGGGGGCGCTGTTTTCCCTTCATGCCTCCCTTTAGTCAACAAGCAGTGTTGCCATGTCTGCTTATTATAATTAGTTGGCCTTGTTTCTAAAGAAACATAATGCATAGGCCTACTGTACCAATAAGTCTTCACAATTAGAGAATGTTGTTATAATTGATAGTTTGCCTGTTATTTCTCCTTTTTTAAATAGGCTACTGCATTTATTTGGCATTCTGTAGTATGAAAAAAGGGCAGAAAACAGTGGCAGATAATTTAGGCTTATGTAAATGAATGAGTACAAATAAGATAACTATATTAGACTGTTATTATTATTATTATTTGTCTGCAGAACCCCCATCTGAAAATAATGTATGCCAGGGACAAGATTGGTTTTTTTAAATGCTTGTAGATCGGCTATTTTCGCTTATTAGTGTGGTTGCCCGAATGGGCAACCAGACTCTTGTAACTGTGACACTTTATTATTATTTTCTCACTGGAGTAGTCTTTATTTTGACGCTTTATACCTCCCACACTGTACGCTGTACGCACTTGAGCCATATGTCAAATTGACCGGAAAAATCGGGAATCGTGTGCTTGTATTTTGTTAAGAGAAATGTTGTATAGTTTAATTGATATGAATTTATTAGTGAATTAAATTTCCCCATTGACATGAATGGGAAAAGGCAAAAATTCACATAAAAGTATTTGTTCGTCGGAGACTGTAATCACTATAGTTAAAAAACTTTTAGGGATAATTCAACATTATGCCTAAAATTATTTAACCCTAAAATTGTATCGGTCGGCCTCATGATGGCGCTATAACAGCCCACTTTACCTTTTGGCTTATAACTCTTGAACCGTAGGTCGTAAAATCAAAATTATTTTTTCCCTGGATTCCTTGGGTCATGACGCATCTCCCCATATAGGCCACGCCCATTTCCGCCATGATAGATTTTCCGCCATTTTGAATTTTGTCCAAAACACACTTTTTGCTTTTCCTCCTACAGATTTCGTTCAAATCTCACAGAAATCGGCACACGTGATCTCTGGACCCATCCAATTAAAACTGAGCCGCAGAATTTTGAAAGTGCGTATCGTTCAGCCGTAATCGTCTTCCGAAGTTAGTAGGAGGGGCCTATATCACAAAAAATGCCATAAATCACGAACGGAATGTCCAATCCATCCCAAATTTCAATCACAGGTCCGGGGTGGTTCAATCAACCAAGTTCTAAAAGCAATTCCATTTTCATCCATAGGGGGCGCCGCAAATGCGATAAATGTAACCGTTTGTCGCAAAAACATGAATTTCGGGGGTTAAATCCCCTCCGAATTACTTACGCATGATCTAAGGCGTGACTTGAAATTGTAATTGGCTGGCAATACTAGTGGGAGGGGCATATGTAAGCCACTGCGGCAACCACACTCTGCAATTTTTTTAAATTGCGAATTTTCTAGTGTTATTTGTTAGTGTGGTCTTTATTAGTAGTCTTTATTTTGACGCTTTATACCTCCCACACTGTACGCTGTACGCACTTGAGCCATATGTCAAATTGACCGGAAAAATCGGGAATCGTGTGCTTGTATTTTGTTAAGAGAAATGTTGTATAGTTTAATTGATATGAATTTATTAGTGAATTAAATTTCCCCATTGACATGAATGGGAAAAGGCAAAAATTCACATAAAAGTATTTGTTCCTCGGAGACTGTAATCACTATAGTTACAACACTTTTAGGGATAATTCAACATTATCCCTAAAATTATTTAACCCTAAAATTTTATCGGTCGGCCTCATGGTGGCGCTATAACAGCCCACTTTACCTTTTGGCTTATAACTCTTGAACCGTAGGTCGTAAAATCAAAATAATGTTTTCCCTGGATTCCTTGGGTCATGACGCATCTCCCCATATAGGCCACGCCCATTTCCGCCATGATAGATTTTCCGCCATTTTGAATTTTGTCCAAAACACACTTTTTGCTTTTCCTCCTACAGATTTCGTCCAAATCTCACAGAAATCGGCACACGTGATCTCTGGACCCATCCAATTAAAACTGAGCCGCAGAATTTTGAAAGTGCGTATCGTTCGGCCGTAATCGTCTTCCGAAGTTAGTAGGAGGGGCCTATATCACAAAAAATGCCATAAATCACGAACGGAATGTCCAATCCATCCCAAATTTCAATCACATGTCCGGGGTGGTTCAATCAACCAAGTTCTAAAAGCAATTCCATTTTCATCCATAGGGGGCGCCGCAAATGCGAGAAATGTAACCGTTTGTCGCAAAAACATGAATTTCGGGGGTTAAATCCCCTCCGAATTACTTACGCATGATCTAAGGCGTGACTTGAAATTGTAATTGGCTGGCAATACTAGTGGGAGGGGCATATGTAAGCCACTGCGGCAACCACACTCTGCAATTTTTTAAAATTGCGAATTTTCTAGTTTTGGGCTTGTTTTCATATACCGGGTTGCTTATTTCTCAGAACCTGGCAAACCCGCGATAGCTTTTTTTGCTACGTTTAGCATTATATTGATATCAATCCTGTAGCTAAAACAAGTACATATCGCGCTATATTACATATCGATGTGATCTGCGTTATTATGACCTTAATTTTCATGGCAGGTACATTCCAAAGTAACTAATAATAGCCACGTTATGGTGACATAATGTTACAATGTTTACAATAAATTCTAGAGTCTTCTTCTTCTTCTTCTTCTCTGCTATTGGAAATAAGAAGCCATGTTCCATTGTTGTGATGACCAGTGCCCCTAGCTAAAACATTAGCATGAATTAGCTTTAGGAGGACCGAAAATAAGCACACTTTTTACAAAATACGACTGTTAATACTTCTTTCTCTGCTATTTCTGTTAGCCAGTTAGTAAAAGAATAGTATTATCTTCAAAAACGATTGTGTACAAAAAAGCGGATTTTAGCGGAATTTGCATACTTTGAAAGTAAAGGTGATTTTCTGATTAGCATTGGTTAGCATTGCTTAACTCAATGGTTAAATCATTAAACATAGTGACTTGTTTACGCAATTACAACGACTTAATGACACTAAAACACATGGGGGCCACAGGGGGGCCCTGAGCCACAGGGGGGCCCTGAGCCACAGGGCCCTGAGCCAATGGGGGGCCCTGAGCCACAGGGGCCCTGAGCCACAGGGGCCCTGAGCCACAGGGGCCCTGAGCCACAGGGGCCCTGAGCCACAGGGCCCTGAGTCACAGGGGCCCTGAGCCACAGGGGGGCCCTGAGCTAATGGGGCCCTGAGCCACAGGGCCCTGAGCCACAGGGGGGCCCTGAGCTAATGGGGCCCTGAGCCACAGGGCCCTGAGCCAATGGGGCCCTGAGCCACAGGGGGGCCCTGAGCCACAGGGCCCTGAGCCAATGGGGCCCTGAGCCACAGGGGGGCCCTGAGCTAATGGGGCCCTGAGCCACAGGGCCCTGAGCCAATGGGGCCCTGAGCCAATGGGGGGCCCTGAGCCAATGGGGCCCTGAGCCAATGGGGGGCCCTGAGCCAATGGGGCCCTGAGCCAATGGGGGGCCCTGAGCCAATGGGGGGCCCTGAGCCAATGGGGCCCTGAGCCACAGGGGGGCCCTGAGCCACAGGGGGGCCCTGAGCCACAGGGGGGCCCTGAGCTAATGGGGCCCTGAGCCACAGGGGGGCCCTGAGCTAATGGGGCCCTGAGCCACAGGGGCCCTGAGCCACAGGGGGGCCCTGAGCCAATGGGGGGCCCTGAGCCAATGGGGCCCTGAGCCACAGGGGGGCCCTGAGCCACAGGGCCCTGAGCCAATGGGGGGCCCTGAGCCACATGGGGCCCTGAGCCACAGGGGGGCCCTGAGCCACAGGGGCCCTGAGCCACAGGGGGGCCCTGAGCCACAGGGGGGCCCTGAGCTAATGGGGCCCTGAGCCACAGGGCCCTGAGCCAATGGGGGGCCCTGAGCCAATGGGGCCCTGAGCCACAGGGCCCTGAGCCAATGGGGCCCTGAGCCACAGGGGGGCCCTGAGCTAATGGGGCCCTGAGCCACAGGGCCCTGAGCCAATGGGGCCCTGAGCCACAGGGGGGCCCTGAGCCAATGGGGCCCTGAGCCACAGGGGCCCTGAGCCAATGGGGGTCCAATTGCCCTCAAAGTCACGCTTCCAACCAGCTTTAAACTGAGAAGATTGGACGTTCCATTTCAGAGATAATGGCCAAAACATCTTGAAAACTGCCAATTTTAGCCGATGATAGATCGCCTATTGTCACCAATGTCGCCCAGTTTTCTTTAATAGCACAGGCTAGGAAGGTCGGACAGATCCAAACAAGTTCAGTTTGAGCTGCATTTGGGGGGGGGGGGGGGGGGGGTGGTACTGTGTATATATATATATATATATATATATATATATATATATATATATTCTTTCAGAGCGAACTTATCAGTTGAACTTAGAGTTGAACTTATCAAACTTTTCAGTTGTTAATACTCTCCCTATATGAAAAATATTCTACATCTTTGTCAGTTAATGTACAGCACATTTTGAAATGTTAAATTCCACGAAGAGGAGCGGCGCAATCTGTGTGCCCATGAGGTGGGTTTCTATCCCTTGCTTAAATCGCTAAAGAAGCAAACACTTTACACGATTTAAAGACGAGACTGAGCTACTCAAAGATAACAAATAGTGCAGACAGGCTGAACTCATATCTTTGCTTCTGGGGGTCCCTGGAACAACGCATTTTCAGATGGGGGGTCGTCGGTGATCAATTACATTATAATTCTGGGGGTCATTGACATGAAATACTGAGCACCACTGATTTCAGAAAACTACCAAGACATTTTTTTATGTTGACGTCAGGCCTAAATGGGTTAATCCGTCCATGATCTAAAACAGGGGTTTTCAACAGGTGGTCCGTGGACCACTGGTGGTCCGTGAAGGTATTGCGTGTGGTCCCTGACCATGCATTTAGTAATGTAGCAATGTGAAGATTTTGTATTTTCTTCCACGGAACAGTGCACTAAACATTTTGTGCACTGTTCCGTGGAAGTGTGTCAATGTTATCAGAATTACTGGGAAGTCTGAGGTTAAGAAATTCCACAGAAAAGGGTAAGTGTACCAGTTACCTCATTGAGTCATCATTATTAGGAAACAGTATTCCATAGCAAAGTGTTACGAAAGCACTAATCTTAGCCCATATCCCATTGCAACACAACAGTGGTCCCCAGGTTGATTCTTAGTCAAGGTGGTGGTCCCTGGTTCACAATCAGTTGAAACCCCCTGATCTAAAATGACACAGAGATACTTTCCCAGTTATAATGGATTAATCTCAACTCTTACCCCTAACTCCACTGTGGTTAATTAATCTCAACTCTTACCCCTAACTCCCATGTGGTTAATTAATCTCAACTCTTACCTCTAACTCCCATGTGGTTCGCTGTTACCGTTGTTGCTGCTGCCACACCCCATTACACCCCAGGGCTCAATAAATGTTGATCTTATCTTATATCTCAGCAGTAGTGCATGGCATCATAAATACCACCATATAAAAACACACACAGTACGTGTATTTACTCAAGTAAAAGCCCTGTAATTAATCTGTACTCAAAATATGCCTCCCCCTGGCCAGCCGGGGCGCCTGATGGAGGGGAAAGGAACTGGTTGGAATAACGTGTTCCTTCCACGCGGCGCGCTACGTCCAACCAGGGAAACTCCCCCCTGTCAGGTTGTAAAGGAGAAACTTGGACACTCAGGCATGAAGGAAGCATGAGTTCAAGTCCGTTGCTCTCCCCTTGTCCCCCATATATGGGGACTAGGTTGGTGGAGGGTGTGTAGAGCCCAGGATCACATTAGATGATTGACACAGGGGTGAAAAATGGGTTACAAAATCGTGGGATAAAAATATTAAAACAAATATATATATATGTCGAAAATACCTCGTAGATCTGCTATTTTCGAACAGACAAAGTTTAGTTCACTTTATCACGTGGTTATAAAACAAATAGAAACGATGCATGAAGGAAACGAGGAAAGGAAGAAGCCAGCAGGCTTATTTGGAATCCTTTCCTCACTGGAAGAGGTCATTAGATAATAATATAACACATAGAATAAGAGTACATTAAAAAGTTAAGATTTCTTTATCTATGAAATTATTTTGAAAAAAAAATGTTTGGTTTTTTTTTGTCAATTGAAAAGAAAAAGCCTTAGAAATAATCATTACAACTTAAATTAATTTTGGAAATACATTGTTTTCAACGAGGGCGGCGCAAACAAGAGCTATTTCAAGCAGGTGTGCAACATGACAACTGTTTTAAAGTATTGTACAGTTTGTACAGTAACAACTAAAGTCTCTTTCATGTTTATGTTGTACTATTACTACAAAACAATTTAAAATAAAGGCATTTAAGATCACTAAAGCTGGGCTGAAGCCCCATGAAGTGAACGCAGTTTGCGTAACTCTGTCTATATCTTTGGGCCGATTCATACTCCTATTTTACCGCTGTTTCGGCGCTGTAGTGCCGAAATGATTTAGTCAGAGCCGACTTTAGGACAGTACCCCCCCCCCCCCCCCGAACCTCAAATGACGTCACATTGTAGGCTCTACAGAGCCGAACCGACTTTTATTCGGCTCTAAAATAGGAGTATGAATCGGCCCTAAGGCTCTGGGTAAAAGTACCTCGGAATTGTACTCAACTTGCACTTGAGTAAAATGTACATGAGTTAGTAGTTACTTCTCACCGCTGGTCGTATATATCTGATGGCTATCTCAGTAGCAGTTTGAAGAGAGAGCGGGGGTGGGGTTGAATTGACGGCGCTCCGTTAACCTTTAAGCCCGCCCAGGAAGTGAAAAGATTATTTCCCTGACGATAAGGAAGTGTGAGTGCCGAGAGAAATGTGCTTATGAAGCCGAGACACGTCGTAAAGTCTGTCCGTGAACTCATGAAGACAAGATCAAGCTATCAAAACTATACAGCCCCTGTGGTGGGAAAGAATGCTGTGCTGTGCGTGTGCTGTGTGTGCGTGCGTGCGTGCGTGTGTGTGTACTTGACTACAGTGTCACACGAAAGCATCAAAAGTACAGTTGCAGATCCACAAGCTCGAAACCAAGCACAAAGCGACACATTTTGTCCGAATATAAAACTTAAAATAAATAATCAAACGTGCTACTTTTTAGAAATGGAAATTCTTTGTGTAGGTCAAAAATTATATGGTTATATATATGGATGTTATATGTAGAAAACAGAAGAAGAAATGATTATTATAACTAAAGCTAGCAAAATAAACTAGAATAAAAAAAACAGTACAGTAGTGCATCCCGTGGATGCAGAGGTCGTTGTTTTATTGTGTCCCTTAACTATAAACTGCGTTTTGGGATGCAAAATGCACCCTATTCTAATCTCTGCCTATGACCTAAATTCTCCATTCAATTCACCATGTAAGTTGGCAACTCGACAGAGTGCATTTCTAGTTGATTTCTAGGTGTTACAATTCAATACAAGTCCTCTTAATTAAAATAAATCAATTTTTGGAAAATGAGAATCGATTCTGAATCGGACGGCATTAGAATCGTGATTCTAACTCGAATCACCTAAAGATCACCCGTGTGAACTGAGTGTTGCAACTCCCCTCTCCCCCCCTTCCTCTCATTAGCAGGCAACAGTGCAGCACTAATACTATCTCTCTCTCTCTGTTTCTGGCACAACAGCGCCCCTACTGGTACTCATAGTCATACTGGTGCTCATAGGTAGGTGGCAAGGTTATAATAGTTTTGGTTTTTTCATTATAGTTTAGTTTTAGTTAGTTTTGACATATTTCTTTCTAATTCAGTTAGTTTTAGTTAGTTTTTAGAGCGGGTTTGCTAGTTTTTATTAAGTTTTTATTTTGGTGAAAATGCTTAGTTATAGTTTAGTTTTAGTTTTTTTCATACGGTTTATTTGTGGGTTAGGGTTAGCGTGGCTACATGCTGCCGTACGGTGCTGAAAACTGCCGTAAAACTTGTTGGAGAAATGAGGAAATGAATCGAATGAATTTAAAAGGATTATATTATAAATATCCGAAAGGCATATAAATATTGATAAAAACTAAAACTAAGGGAATTTTGTCTTAGTTTTGAGGACACACAATACAGTTTCAGTTTAGTTATCGTTTTTTAATTTATTTTTATTTTTAATTAGTTTCAGTTAACTAAAATGTTTTTTTTTATTCTAGTTTTAGTTTTTTAGTTAGTTTTAGTTAACTATTATAACCTTGGTAGGTGGGTTAAAGGACCACTTTACCACTTTTCAACCTATCTTCATATAATAGGTCCTCACTAATAATCATGATAAAATGGCACGATTTTTTTCTACTCAGTCTGTGTCTCATAGGAGGGCTGTGGGCAGTTTAGAAACCGTCTTCCAGTGACATCATCATTAGGCAGATTATTTTTTAAACAAGATTTTTTTTTCCATTATCGTGAGAACGATGGCTTCCATTTTCGCATTGCAACTTTTCAGGACTAGAAAGCCTGCAGTTTCTATTAGCTTGTATTCCCCATCGATGATGTCACTGGAAGACGCTTTGTAAACTGCCCACAGCCCTCCTATGAGACACAGACCGAGTAGAAAATAATTGTGCCGTTTTTTCATGATTATTAGTGAGGACCTATTATATGAAGATAGGTTGAAAAGTGGTGAAGTGGTCCTTTAACGTCACATAGGTGAACACATAGGTAGGTGAACACGGACATTGCTGTTCCTTGGAGTGGTTTTGCACCACTCAAAAACCCTATACTAATTCCATTTCTCCCCTCTATTTTAGTGTGTTTGTCAGGTACATTTTGAAACTATTTTCAGCAATAGGATAATATTGTTTTTGGTGGGTAGATCTCGTTGAGCTGGTGATTTTTGAAAGTAGCTCTCAAGTAAAAAAAAAGTGTGGGCATCTGTGGTATTATACTAGCATTCACAGATTGTGGCATAGTTGTCTGGCAACGTGAGCCTAAAGAGGCGTCGGCGACGCTGTGAACTTGTGTCCTCTCCACAGCTCCATAGATATATATGCGTCACCGCGTGACGCGGCGGCTGACCTGGGACCAGTTAAACTTGTGTCCTCCTCTCCACAGCTCCATATATATGCGTCACCGCGTGAGGCGGGCGGCTGAACTGGGACCAGTTAAAAAGGACACAGAAGCTCGTATTAAACCAGTATGGATCCATGAGAGACCAGTGGCCCCGGCTTCATTAAAACCATCCATCTGTGTGTGGAAGGCGAGCAGCCCAGCAGGACAGCATGCACACGCGCGCACGCGCACACACACACACACACACACACACACACACACACACACACACACACACACACACGCACGCACGCACGCACGCGGACAGACAGACAAGGAAAGACAGAGATATGGCTAACAACAAACCCATACATACTTGATTTACCGGGGTTCTCCAGGGGCTAGTTCAGGGCTGTTCCTCCGAGACCCAAAAGAGAAATGCGATGTCTCTCCCCGGGGGACCCAAACTAGTGAAAATAGCCGACCTATACAAGCATACACCCAAAACACAACTAACCTAGAGAGAATGGATGACCTTAAAATACGACTGAGTTTAACTCCATGGTGGTGGTCACCCGACTTACTCTGTAAATAACATTATGATGCGACTGCGTTTTATCGCTATTATGTTTTGTATGTCATTGTATTGTAGTGCTACTGATTGAATTGAGTACAATGAATGGACCACAATGTTTTTGTTCGAAAACAAGCCCAAAAGAAGCGACCAGGCTACATGAGCAATGCGGCTGTTTGACAATAGCAGATCTACATTCTCACACAGCGTGTTACGAATGGGACAGGTTGGGAGCTTGTACACAAATCTGCATTTGTGTACGGCAAACACTTTTTCAGACGGGGATACGCAGACAAATACAAATTAATTTGGGGGTCCGTGACAATCAAATGTTTGAGAACCACAGATTTAAACACCATTAAGCACAACTCACAATCACAACTACCAATATTTACAAGACGCTTTCCAGAAAACAAAGCCCCAAAGTCGCTCATAATAATTAGCAGACTTGGCAACATCGGCCTCCAGATCAGGGGGGCAGTCAGCCAGATATTTCGTGAAGCCTCATTTGAAATCGGTAGTTCATTATAATGGCCTGTTGTGGCGCTGGACTGGACCCAAAAAGCCCCATAGCTCCATAGAGGCCCATGTATTTTGGCCCAACTTCACCTAGACTGTATTACCTTAATAAACATGGTCATGAATACTTTCTTCTTCCAGTCACTAGTTTAAAGTCTCATTTCTAATGTCATAATATTCTTTTTGGAAAATTATGGTCCCATTAATTAAAAAAATGACCATAAAGAAAGAAAACCATCGCGTATGTTCTGAGGGGCGTGGCTACCGTTACAATCTATGATCGGGATTCCCCTCCCACTCGAGTCAAAATAAAAACCAACGGAGAAGAAGGGGGGAAGTCCCACCTCGTTGACTGGGCAGCCAATGGCCAGCTGGTCCAAAACGGAGCCAGCCAATGGCCAGCTGGTACCAAACGGATCTAGAAAGATGGCGACTTACAGTGCAGGAATAACAGGCTTCATTTTACGTCCATGTTAGACCCGGCGAACGCTTTGTCCATATTTTTTACAGTCTATGCTCCAGATGGACAGTCGACAGATTATTGATGTTGTGCCTCAAACCGTGCAATTGAACGGCGTCTGACGAGTGAGTGAACACACTCTGGGTGAAACACTAACAGATACTGTAGGTCTAAAAAACGCCTCTGTGTTGCAGCAACAGATGGGACTTTCTTTTCTAAACCTGCAGGCCTTTTTTCCCCCACACACTGAAATCCTGTGATTTATTTTGTTTTTGTTTTTTTACAGAGAAGCAACGCTATAATATATACAGTATATATATTATATATATATATATATATATATATATATATATATATATATATATATATATATTCTGTGGTGTCATGCGGTAAAATAAACCAATTTATAACCGAGAAACATCTTTCTTTCAGAATCTTGAATGTTGTCTGTGAATGAGTGAAAATGTAATGCACAATCTATGTATTCCCATGCTTTTTGTTCTTGCTTAATGTAAATCGCTCTGGATTAAGAGCGTCTGCTAAATGCCTAAATTGTAAGTTGTAAATTGTATGTAAAGCGCTTTGGATAAAAGTGCAACATAAATGCCCCATTTAACATTTACAGACAGACACAACATCTGTCTGTCTGTCTGTCTGTCTGTCTGTCTGTCTGTCTGTCTGAACGGCTGCAGATTGCCTGACTGACTGACTGACTGACTGGCTGGCTGACTGGCTGACTGGCTGACTGGCTGGCTGGCTGGCTGACTGACTGACTGACCGAGCGACCATTTACTGCCTGAATGACCTGCTCAGTGCTTACTGAAGGGCTGCTTCCCGGCTGACGTGTGCGTATTGACTGACTGGCCCCCAGTGTAAAATATAACACAGGCTGCAGAATGACTGCAGCTCAAACTAATCACACAGCCAATATCTATCACTGGCCAGCAGGGAGCTGTGTGCGTGTGTGTGTGTGTGTGTGTGTGTGTGTGTGTGTGTGTGTGTGTGTGTGTGAAACAGATTAATGGAGGTGTGAAAAGAGAGAGAGAGAGAGAGAGAGAGAGAGAGAGAGAGAGAGAGAGAGGTAGAGAGACAGCAGATTAAATGGAGAGAGAGCAGCGAGGCAGAGAGAGAGAGAGAGAGAGACAGAGAGAGAGAGAGAGAGAGAGAGAGAGAGAGAGAGAGGTAGAGAGACAGCAGATTAAATGGAGAGAGAGAGAGAGAGAGAGAGAGAGAGGTAGAGAGACATCAGATTAAATGGAGAGAGAGAGAGAGAGAGAGAGAGAGAGAGAGGTAGAGAGACAGCAGATTAAATGGAGAGAGAGAGAGAGAGAGAGAGAGAGAGAGGTAGAGAGACATCAGATTAAATGGAGAGAGAGCAGCGAGGCAGAGAAGTGCAACCGGGGTGACAGAACAGAGGAATGAGGGGACCCGAGGCTGCTGCGTGACATCACACTCACAGAGCTTCGTGATTGGTCGCACGCTGAGCCTTTCCTTGCCGTTCAGCCAGTGGTCCAGGGACCACCCATTGGTCCAGGTGGTCCAGGGACCACCCATTGGTCCAGGTGGTCCAGGGACCACCCATTGGTCCAGGTGGTCCAGGGACCACCCATTGGTCCAGGTGGTGCAGGGACCACCCATTGGTCCAGGTGGTGCAGGGACCACCCATTGGTCCAGGTGGTCCAGGGACCACCCATTGGTCCAGGTGGTCCAGGGACCACCCATTGGTCCAGGTGGTCCCCGGCTACAGAGTTGGTAAACCAAATGGACCCCTTATAGACCTTTAACTCTCGACAGTGTAAAATGAAACCACGTGTAATTCTTTGGTTTCATTTTACACTCTCAAGAGTTAAAGGAATTGTTAAACATCCGCAATACTTAATTTACAAGAAGTCTACACACAATTAAAGAATTTAACTCATGCTTCCTTTGGTCAACGTTTGCCTGAATAAATAATGGGCCTTGACCATAGACTGTAAAAAATATGGACAAAGCGTTCCCCGGGTCTAACATGAACGTAAAATGAAGACTGAAATCCCTTGCATTCTAATGCACTGTAAGTCGCCATCTTTCTAGATCCGTTTTGGCCCAGCTGGCCATTGGCTGGCTCCCTTTTGGCCCAGCTGGCCATTGGCTGGCCCAGACAACGAGGCGGGACTTCCCCCCTTCTTCTCCGTTGGTTTTTATTTTGACTGGAGTGGGAGGGGAATCCCGATCATAGACTGTAACGGTAGCCACGCCCCTCAGAACATGCGCGACTTTATGGTCATTTTTTAAATAAATACGACCATAATTTTCCAAAAAGAATATTATGACATTAGAAATGAGACTTTAAACTAGTGACTGGAAGCAGAAAGTATTCATGACCATGTTTATTAAGGTAATACAGTCTAGGTGAAGTTGGGCCAAAATACATGGGCCTCTATGGAGCTATGGGGCTTTTTGGGTCCAGTCCAGCACCACAACAGGCATATACATATGAACTACCGATTTCAAATGAGGCTTCACGAAATATCTGGCTGACTGCCCCCCTGGCCTTGACGTGAAAACGGTTGAAATCCACTGCTTAGACACACAGCAGGTCCACAGGATGGAGAAAAAAACATGCGTCTCGTTTTTTACTGCCGTTTCTTTCCAGCAAAGCGGTAGTAAAAACTGAATGGGAAACACAGTGGAGTTTGGTGGTGGTGGTGGTGGTGGTTGTGGTGGTGGTGGTGGTGGTGGTGGTGGTGGTGGTGGTGGTGACCTGCAGATACACATCTGCATCTCTGTGTTTGTGGCCTGGGCCGTGGCTCAGTGGTCCAGGCACCCGGCCTGGATGGTAATCCAGTCTGGCAGTGAGTGTGCCGTGGGTTAGACTCCTGATCCTGATGGCCTTTACTGCATGTCACCCCCCACCCCCATCTCTCTCCCCAATTCCTGTCAGCCTACTGTCTGTCCCTCCATAAAAAAATATAAAATAAAGACGAAAGCCACAAAAAAAAAACATAAATAAATCTCTGTGTTTGTCTTGGTGTTTTCACCGTCTGTGTTGGTAGACGAGCACCTTTTTTTAGGCCACCAAAACAAACCGTGAAATAAGCAAAGGTACTATATTTACCCAGGGTAACTGGACTAAGCTCAATAACTTGTTTACAGCCAGGCCCTGCTCATAGAACATTTCATGGTAGGGGTTCAATGCCTTGCTCAAGGACACTTCAGCGGTGGTAATTTTAACGTGCCGGTCCGGGGATACGAACTAGCGACCTTCCGATATCAAGACAGCTCCGCTCCTATCACCAACATACAGTGAGAGTGCAGTGTGTTTATGCAGGTAAGACAGATAGATAGATAGATAGATACTATATTGATCACGCCTCCAGGTCTTTAGTTTACTCAAGTTAGGGAATAAGACCTGGTACTTAAGACACGCAAAATACAGCCGCATGAGTATGATTGCTGTTGGTACAAAAGTGTTCTTGAATCATTTGTTTCTTTACACGTCAAAGAACGGAACAGATCCTTAGCTTTTCTGGTCTGCCAAGATTGGGTGGAGAGGATGACTCACATTGTCCATTGTGGCACGCATATTATTGTGTGTGCATCTCTTCAGTCTCCACAACGGACTCCAGTGAGTCTCATCTTATTGTGTGTTCATCTCTCCAGTCTCCACAACGGACTCCAGTGAGTCTCATCTTATTGTGTGTGCATCTCTTCAGTCTCCACAACGGACTCCAGTGAGTCTCATCTTATTGTGTGTGCATCTCTCCAGTCTCCACAACGGACTCCAGTGAGTCTCATCTTATTGTGTGTGCATCTCTCCAGTCTCCACAACGGACTCCAGTGAGTCTCATCTTATTGTGTGTGCATCTCTCCAGTCTCCACAACGGACTCCAGTGAGTCTCATCTTATTGTGTGTGCATCTCTTCAGTCTCCACAACGGACTCCAGTGAGTCCGACCTCTCCTCCGGTACTGAGCCACCACACACTACTCTATATAATAATAAAATAACATTGTCTTGACATTTTAACACAGGGCAAAGTTACTGTACATCGTTACAACATCATTACATTACAACTATCCCTTTACATATATAGAGTTTAAGTGGTATGCTTGCGTACAATGGACCCAACTGAAGGCTTTTACAAATATGTCCACTGCAGCTGAGAGAGAGAGAGAGAGAGAGAGAGGGACAGGGTGCCTGGGTGGTGTAATGTTAAAGTGTCCGGGCGGCATCCACCACTGTGATGAAGTCTATGGGGTTAGAATCCACCGCAGTGAATGCAGACAGAGGGGCGCTCATCGCCGACAGGACCAGCCAGGGGGGTGTGTGTCCCAATGCGGACACACACCGGCTCAGTGGCCTTGTGGTTAGAGTGTCCGCCCTGAGACTGGGAGGTCGGGGGTTCAATCCCCGGCTGAGTCATACCAAAGACTATATAAATACAGTACACGATGCCTCCCTGCTTGGCACTCGGGCATCACAGGGTTGGGATTATAGGGGTTAGTAGTCCCTGAGACATACTGTACAGCACAGTGTCATGTCCAGGGACAGCATATACAGTAACAGGAGATACTGGCTCCTGGCCTGACCGGCTATGGGGCCTGCATGGCTCAGTATCCGCTGGTTCCCAAGGACGGTTCCCTTATATTAACTTCACTTACTAAATTGGGAGGAAAAGACAATTGCCTCCTCTAAATGCTAGCTAATTAACCCCTAGAAAAAAGATCAAGAAGAGAGGGGGGGGGTGGTGGTGAGAGTTTAGCAGCAGGTGACGGTGAGTGTCATTTGCGACCGCGGGGTCCTAAACTGGCCCCCTGCAGCCGTGCCTGGTGCAAACCTTCAATTAAACACGACCACAACACCTGGATCAGTAGGTGAACAGCCTTGGACGCACTCACTCACAGTCGGTCTCAAACACACGCACACACACACACTGTACTGTAGTAGTGTGTACACACACACACCTCCCCCATTACCCGACTAAACACTCACTTGACACACCATGCATGTTTTAGACTTTTAAACACACACCTGTGTGTTAAGAAGAGCAGACAGATATGTAGGGCAGTGAGCAGCCTTCAGAACTAAATGCTTACACACGCGAACAAAAACCACTCTGCTGGCTGCAGGCAGCAGCAGCAGGAGCACTAATAACGGACCGGACTGCAGGTCAGGATGAGTGGGCGAAAGCTGCATTTAAAGGACGGCCATTATGACACATACTGTACAACAGCTAGCAGGAGAAAGGAAGGGTGCCACCGTCACCAACCTTTTGAGCACCATCCAAATTGAAAATAAAAGCCTGGGTACCGAGGCTACCACCACCAACCTCGCCCCAGTGATGGGAAGAAAGTACTTGTAGAAAGTACTATGTACTATGTTTTAGTACCAAAAGTAAAAGTACTCATTATATAGAATGTCCCATTTAATGTTCTCAAATGTATTTATATAAGAATCTTCATCGGCTATTTTCCAAAGGCTGAAATGCTGTATCTAATGCTGAAAGTGCTTCGATGCACGTTTTGTTTTGTAATAGTAATCAAAACATACATACTTTTTCGTAGCTTTAGATAGCACCATTGTCAGTGATGTGTAAATGTATGTTTGCTCATTATCTGTTAAATGTACAGTATATATTTCAGACATAATTTAACCACTTAAGCCCTCAATACCATGGCTATGTACTGCTCTTTTGCCCTCTACACAACAGATGTCCTTGCCAAAATTAGCTGATCTACAAGCTCACAATGCCATTTTCCCCAAACGTTCCTCCCAGAATAGGGTTGCTATAGGGTACAAGTGGTTCATGTTAAAACGTTCCTGTCGGGCAAAGGTTTTTAGACCTGTCTAAAAAAGAGTCCAGGGTCCGAGGTGCCCATAAATGGCTTGGAAGGCTGTTCCACAGGCACGGTGCAGCTGAGCAGAAGGGCCCGTCGCTCAGGGGCCCTCATTCACACGCCCGTGCACAAAAGCTCGCTCTCTCGCGCTCTCTCTCTCTCTCTCTCTCTCTCTCTCTCTCTGCTATATAAATGCACCATTTACCACACACATTTACCACACACACACACACACACACACACACACACACACAGCGCCAATACAAGGGGAATAGAATAAAGCATTAGTAAGAATAGGTTAATTAGATGTATATTGTGACTCAACACAATGAAAAAACAGGTCTCGACTTGCTTTCTCTTGTGGTGTAACTGGTCCATGGCGCAATATAACACAAACAATTCCCTGTGAGTGAGTCAGAGTGTGCCAAGAATCTGTGCTATGCACAGGTTGGGTCCCAGCAAACACTTCCCCATACTGACTGACTGACTGCACTCCACTGGTCCTCTCACAGGTTGGGTCCCAGCTAGCCCCTTTCGGGACCCTACATAAAGCTTTTCTGAAATTTTGATGAGTTTTATGTAGGGTCCCTGGTCATGACTATATTTTCGTATGGGAATTCCGGAACGCGGACATTCATATTCTCTCTAAGCTCGTATCTGCGGCGTCTGACGGCCTTTTTTTCTTTGAGTTATTCTGAATTCGTGAACTTTAAGTACCTATACATTCCGCTGCGAATGTCTCCTGTGGCGCGGAAGCCGTTAAGTATTTTTAATCTTTGTTTGACCGATTTGGTCGCTTTATTTCTTCTTATTTGTTTACCGTTTATTGTACCGCCTCCCGGTGTGCGGTTGGCTTGTGCGGCTACGTCCCTGCCTCTGATCTGCTCTGTCATAGCTATAGCGCCACTAGCTAGCCAGATAGGCGGTACAATGAGGTGTCAATAAACAAGGAAGGAAGAGAAGAATCAAAGCGACCAAATCGGTCAAAATACGGTTAAAAATACTTAACGGCTTCCGCGCCACAGGAGATATTCGCAGCGGCATGTATGGGTACTTATACTTCACATATTCAGAAACGCTCACACGAAAAAATGTCGTCAAAGAGCGCAGACAGTCGCTAAACATGTTGTTTATGTTTTATGAATGGCCGCGTACCAGGTGGCATGGTAGTGATGCAACAGGACCCAATGCACTGGGTCGAACAAATGTCAGAAACTTCAGTAGCATTGGGTTCTGCTTGGAGGGCTAGGTCCCAGCAAACACTTCCCCATACTGACTGACTGCACTCCACTGGTCCTCTCACAGGTTGGGTCCCAGCAAACACTTCCCCATACTGACTGACTGCACTCCACTGGTCCTCTCACAGGTTGGGTCCCAGCAAACACTTCCCCATACTGACTGACTGCACTCCACTGGTCCTCTCAAACACTTCCCCATACTGACTGACTGACTGCACTCCACTGGTCCTCTCAAACACTTCCCCATACTGACTGACTGACTGCACTCCACTGGTCCTCTCAAACACTTCCCCATACTGACTGACTGACTGCACTCCACTGGTCCTCTCAAACACTTCCCCATACTGACTGACTGACTGCACTCCACTGGTCCTCTCAAACACTTCCCCATACTGACTGACTGACTGCACTCCACTGGTCCTCTCAAACACTTCCCCATACTGACTGACTGACTGCACTCCACTGGTCCTCTCAAACATTTCCCCATACTGACTGACTGACTGCACTCCACTGGTCCTCTCAAACATTTCCCCATACTGACTGACTGACTGCACTCGACTGGTCCTCTCAAACACTTCCCCATACTGACTGACTGACTGCACTCCACTGGTCCTCTCAAACACTTCCCCATACTGACTGACTGACTGCACTCCACTGGTCCTCTCAAACACTTCCCCATACTGACTGACTGACTGCACTCCACTGGTCCTCTCAAACACTTCCCCATACTGACTGACTGACTGCACTCCACTGGTCCTCTCAAACACTTCCCCATACTGACTGACTGTCTGCACTCCACTGGTCCTCTCAAACACTTCCCCATACTGACTGACTGACTGACTGCACTCCACTGGTCCTCTCAAACACTTCCCCATACTGACTGACTGACTGACTGCACTCCACTGGTCCTCTCAAACACTTCCCCATACTGACTGACTGACTGCACTCCACTGGTCCTCTCAAACACTTCCCCATACTGACTGACTGCACTCCACTGGTCCTCTCAAACACTTCCCCATACTGACTGACTGCACTCCACTCACTGGTCCTCTCTAACACTTCCCCATACTGACTGACTGACTGCACTCCACTGGTCCTCTCAAACACTTCCCCATACTGACTGACTGACTGACTGCACTCCACTGGTCCTCTCAAACACTTCCCCATACTGACTGACTGACTGACTGCACTCCACTGGTCCTCTCAAACACTTCCCCATACTGACTGACTGACTGACTGCACTCCACTGGTCCTCTCAAACACTTCCCCATACTGACTGACTGACTGCTCTCCACTGGTCCTCTCAAAAACTTCCCCATACTGACTGACTGACTGACTGCACTCCACTGGTCCTCTCAAACACTTCCCCATACTGACTGACTGACTGCACTCCACTGGTCCTCTCAAACACTTCCCCATACTGACTGACTGACTGCACTCCACTGGTCCTCTCAAACACTTCCCCATACTGACTGACTGACTGCACTCCACTGGTCCTCTCAAACACTTCCCCATACTGACTGACTGACTGCACCCCACTGGTCCTCTCAAACACTTCCCCATACTGACTGACTGAGTGCACTCCACTGGTCCTCTCAAACACTTCCCCATACTGACTGACTGACTGACTGCACTCCACTGGTCCTCTCAAACACTTCCCCATACTGACTGACTGACTGACTGCACTCCACTGGTCCTCTCAAACACTTCCCCATACTGACTGACTGACTGCACTCCACTGGTCCTCTCAAACACTTCCCCATACTGACTGACTGACTGCACTCCACTGGTCCTCTCAAACACTTCCCCATACTGACTGACTGACTGCACTCCACTGGTCCTCTCAAACACTTCCCCATACTGACTGACTGACTGACTGACTGCACTCCACTGGTCCTCTCAAACACTTCCCCATACTGACTGACTGACTGACTGACTGCACTCCACTGGTCCTCTCAAACACTTCCCCATACTGACTGACTGACTGACTGCACTCCACTGGTCCTCTCAAACACTTCCCCATACTGACTGACTGACTGCACTCCACTGGTCCTCTCAAACACTTCCCCATACTGACTGACTGACTGCACTCCACTGGTCCTCTCAAACACTTCCCCATACTGACTGACTGACTGCACTCCACTGGTCCTCTCAAACACTTCCCCATACTGACTGACTGCACTCCACTGGTCCTCTCAAACACTTCCCCATACTGACTGACTGACTGACTGCACTCCACTGGTCCTCTCAAACACTTCCCCATACTGACTGACTGACTGCACTCCACTGGTCCTCTCAAACACTTCCCCATACTGACTGACTGACTGCACTCCACTGGTCCTCTCAAACACTTCCCCATACTGACTGACTGACTGCACTCCACTGGTCCTCTCAAACACTTCCCCATACTGACTGACTGACTGCACTCCACTGGTCCTCTCAAACACTTCCCCATACTGACTGACTGACTGCACTCCACTGGTCCTCTCAAACACTTCCCCATACTGACTGACTGCTCTCCACTGGTCCTCTCAAACACTTCCCCATACTGACTGACTGACTGACTGCACTCCACTGGTCCTCTCAAACACTTCCCCATACTGACTGACTGACTGCACTCCACTGGTCCTCTCAAACACTTCCCCATACTGACTGACTGACTGCACTCCACTGGTCCTCTCAAACACTTCCCCATACTGACTGACTGACTGCACTCCACTGGTCCTCTCAAACACTTCCCCATACTGACTGACTGACTGCACCCCACTGGTCCTCTCAAACACTTCCCCATACTGACTGACTGAGTGCACTCCACTGGTCCTCTCAAACACTTCCCCATACTGACTGACTGACTGACTGCACTCCACTGGTCCTCTCAAACACTTCCCCATACTGACTGACTGACTGACTGCACTCCACTGGTCCTCTCAAACACTTCCCCATACTGACTGACTGACTGCACTCCACTGGTCCTCTCAAACACTTCCCCATACTGACTGACTGACTGCACTCCACTGGTCCTCTCAAACACTTCCCCATACTGACTGACTGACTGCACTCCACTGGTCCTCTCAAACACTTCCCCATACTGACTGACTGACTGACTGACTGCACTCCACTGGTCCTCTCAAACACTTCCCCATACTGACTGACTGACTGACTGACTGCACTCCACTGGTCCTCTCAAACACTTCCCCATACTGACTGACTGACTGACTGCACTCCACTGGTCCTCTCAAACACTTCCCCATACTGACTGACTGACTGCACTCCACTGGTCCTCTCAAACACTTCCCCATACTGACTGACTGACTGCACTCCACTGGTCCTCTCAAACACTTCCCCATACTGACTGACTGACTGCACTCCACTGGTCCTCTCAAACACTTCCCCATACTGACTGACTGCACTCCACTGGTCCTCTCAAACACTTCCCCATACTGACTGACTGACTGCACTCCACTGGTCCTCTCAAACACTTCCCCATACTGACTGACTGACTGCACTCCACTGGTCCTCTCAAACACTTCCCCATACTGACTGACTGACTGCACTCCACTGGTCCTCTCAAATCACTGCTTCTATAAAAATACAAGGACCCCCATGAGTGTAAATATTTAACCAAATGGACCCACCTTACGGAGAACCACACTCTTTTAAATGCAAGGACCCCTATAACTCTGAGAGTCAGTCTACACATGGACCTTATATAAAGGTTCCATTTGGTTTCATTTGTATACTCTCAGAGTTACATGTTGACCTGTGAGGGTGCATTGGGTTCAATTTGTATACTCTCTCTGTAAGGGTCCATTTGGTTCAATTTGATTCAATTTGGTTCAGTGTGTGTGTGTGTGTGTGTGTGTGTGTGTGTGTGTGTGTGTGTGTGTGTGTGTGTGTGTGTGTGTGTGTGTGTGTGTGTGTGTGTGTGTGTGTGTGTGTGTGTGCGTGCGTGCATGAGAGAGAGAGAGATGCTCATTGCTCTCTATAGCCTATTGTATGCTAAACGTGTTGTGGGGTCAAAGTAATCATAAGGGAGATGCTTCACCAGATCTCGTTCCTCAACTTTAAACAGCCATGGGCGCTGCAGGGGGCCCCAGCCCAGCCCAGCCCAGCCCAGCCCCAGCCAGCCCACTGCACTGGTCTGGTCAGCTGGCAGAAACAAACCCCAAAAACAATTGCTCGGTTTCGGTTTCCTTTACCTTGTGTTCGTGGAGTTCCAGTAAACGACGTGTCTCTTGGCCAGGCCCACGTCGGAAAGGTACACGTTGAGCAGCAGAAGAACCGCAGCTCTCCACGCCGACAGCAGCGGCCACGGATGATCCATCAGCTCTTATATCCCCCTGCTGCAGTCCAGCGGTCCGCGCAGCCAGGCAGGCCGGGGTGGCCCGTCGTCCCCTCCCCGGGGAAGCACCTCTCTGCTCCGGGGTGACAGAGGAGGTCCCACCGCCACCGGGCCGGTGTGTCCTGTGTGACAGCCAGGTAGAGGAGACGCGGCGCAGAGAGTGTGTCCAAAACAAAACGTCCAGATAAGTCCACAGAAAGTTTTACACCCTGAGCCCTTTTTTAAGGTATCAAAACGGTAGATCGACGCGGACGTCTGTCAAAAAAATGTAGGAAATTATGTCACAGAAAGAAGCATTTCTAAAAAGAAATTAAAAAAAAAAACCCACTACACAATTCCACGTCCGCGAAGTTTCTCCCAGTCCCACATGATGTTGGGTGCTTGTTTTAGGAAACGCACAGACAGACAACAGCTCCGTATTATTATTCATATCATGCCAAAGTGTAAGCCCACTCCCCAGCGGCCAGGTTGCTCCATGTGTTAATTAACTAGGAAATCAATGAGTGGGGTGGTTTTGGCAGCATGATTACATTCAACAGGCAGTGTGTGTGTGTGTGTGTGAGTGAGAGAGAGAGGAGTTTCAGGAAGGGAGGGGCAGAGACTAGGCTGCACGGCCCGGGGCAGCGCAGGGGGGCGGGGCAGGGCCGAACTTTGGACCAATGGGAGAAGAAGGGTGTGGATGTAATATATTCCATCGTGCCGTTTCACTGCCTCAGTGCCTCAGTGCCTCGGTGCGCCGACTGGCGTGCTGCTGTTCCATTATTTATTATACAGTATAAGTCAGTGGGAGGAATTATAAGGACCCCCATAAGCCGTATTAACTCAATGGAATTTGGTTCCATTTGTAGAGTCAGACCTAATTGGCATTAAGGCTATGGACCAGAGCTACAGACCTGTAGGGATCCATTTGGTTTCCATCACTCTCAGAGGTACAGTCAGACCTGTAAGGGTCCATTTGGTTCCATCACTGAGAGTTACAGTCAGACCTGTAAGGGTCCATTTGGTTCCATCACTGAGAGTTACAGTCAGACCTGTAAGGGTCCATTTGGTTCCATCACTGAGAGTTACAGTCAGACCTGTAAGGGTCCATTTGGTTCCATTTGTACACTCTGAGAGTTACAGACATGTAAGGGTCCATTTGGTTCCATTTGTACACACTCAGAGTTACAGACCTGTAAGGGTCCATTTGGTTCCATTTGTACACTCTCAGAGTTACAGACATGTAAGGGTCCATTTGGTTCCATTACTGAGAGTTACAGTCAGACCTGTAAGGGTCCATTTGGTTCCATTTGTACACTCTCAGAGTTACAGACATGTAAGGGTCCATTTGGTTCCATTTGTACACTCAGAGTTACAGACCTGTAAGGGTCCATTTGGTTCCATTTGTACACTCAGAGTTACAGACCTGTAAGGGTCCATTTGGTTCCATTTGTACACTCAGAGTTACAGACCTGTAAGGGTCCATTTGGTTCCATTTGTACACTCAGAGTTACAGACCTGTAAGGGTCCATTTGGTTCCATTTGTACACTCAGAGTTACAGACCTGTAAGGGTCCATTTGGTTCCATTTGTACACTCAGAGTTACAGACCTGTAAGGGTCCATTTGGTTCCATTTGTACACTCAGAGTTACAGACCTGTAAGGGTCCATTTGGTTCCATTTGTACACTCAGAGTTACAGACATGTAAGGGTCCATTTGGTTCCATTTGTACACTCAGAGTTACAGACCTGTAAGGGTCCATTTGGTTCCATTTGTACACTCAGAGTTACAGACATGTAAGGGTCCATTTGGTTCCATTTGTACACTCAGAGTTACAGACATGTAAGGGTCCATTTGGTTCCATTTGTACACTCAGAGTTACAGACCTGTAAGGGTCCATTTGGTTCCATTTGTACACTCAGAGTTACAGACATGTAAGGGTCCATTTGGTTCCATTTGTACACTCAGAGTTACAGACCTGTAAGGGTCCATTTGGTTCCATTTGTACACTCAGAGTTACAGACATGTAAGGGTCCATTTGGTTCCATTTGTACACTCAGAGTTACAGACCTGTAAGGGTCCATTTGGTTCCATTTGTACACTCAGAGTTACAGACCTGTAAGGGTCCATTTGGTTCCATTTGTACACTCAGAGTTACAGACCTGTAAGGGTCCATTTGGTTCCATTTGTACACTCAGAGTTACAGACATGTAAGGGTCCATTTGGTTCCATTTGTACACTCAGAGTTACAGACCTGTAAGGGTCCATTTGGTTCCATTTGTACACTCAGAGTTACAGACATGTAAGGGTCCATTTGGTTCCATTTGTACACTCAGAGTTACAGACCTGTAAGGGTCCATTTGGTTCCATTTGTACACTCAGAGTTACAGACCTGTAAGGGTCCATTTGGTTCCATTTGTACACTCAGAGTTACAGACCTGTAAGGGTCCATTTGGTTCCATTTGTACACTCAGAGTTACAGACCTGTAAGGGTCCATTTGGTTCCATTTGTACACTCAGAGTTACAGACCTGTAAGGGTCCATTTGGTTCCATTTGTACACTCAGAGTTACAGACCTGTAAGGGTCCATTTGGTTCCATTTGTACACTCAGAGTTACAGACATGTAAGGGTCCATTTGGTTCCATTTGTACACTCAGAGTTACAGACCTGTAAGGGTCCATTTGGTTCCATTTGTACACTCAGAGTTACAGACCTGTAAGGGTCCATTTGGTTCCATTTGTACACACTCAGAGTTACAGACATGTAAGGGTCCATTTGGTTCCATTTGTACACTCTCAGAGTTACAGACCTGTAAGGGTCCATTTGGTTCCATTTGTACACTCAGAGTTACAGACCTGTAAGGGTCCATTTGGTTCCATTTGTACACTCTCAGAGTTACAGACCTGTAAGGGTCCATTTGGTTCCATTTGTACACACTAAGAGTTACAGACCTGTAAGGGTCCATTTGGTTCCATTTGTACACTCAGAGTTACAGACCTGTAAGGGTCCATTTGGTTCCATTTGTACACTCTCAGAGTTACAGACCTGTAAGGGTCCATTTGGTTCCATTTGTACACTCAGAGTTACAGACCTGTAAGGGTCCATTTGGTTCCATTTGTACACTCAGAGTTACAGACCTGTAAGGGTCCATTTGGTTCCATTTGTACACTCAGAGTTACAGACATGTAAGGGTCCATTTGGTTCCATTTGTACACTCAGAGTTACAGACCTGTAAGGGTCCATTTGGTTCCATTTGTACACTCAGAGTTACAGACCTGTAAGGGTCCATTTGGTTCCATTTGTACACTCAGAGTTACAGACCTGTAAGGGTCCATTTGGTTCCATTTGTACACTCTCAGAGTTACAGACATGTAAGGGTCCATTTGGTTCCATTTGTACACTCAGAGTTACAGACCTGTAAGGGTCCATTTGGTTCCATTTGTACACTCAGAGTTACAGACATGTAAGGGTCCATTTGGTTCCATTTGTACACTCTCAGAGTTACAGACCTGTAAGGGTCCATTTGGTTCCATTTGTACACTCAGAGTTACAGACATGTAAGGGTCCATTTGGTTCCATTTGTACACTCAGAGTTACAGACATGTAAGGGTCCATTTGGTTCCATTTGTACACTAAGAGTTACAGACCTGTAAGGGTCCATTTGGTTCCATTTGTACACTCAGAGTTACAGACATGTAAGGGTCCATTTGGTTCCATTTGTACACTCAGAGTTACAGACATGTAAGGGTCCATTTGGTTCCATTTGTACACTCAGAGTTACAGACCTGTAAGGGTCCATTTGGTTCCATTTGTATACACTCAGAGTCACAGACCTGTAAGGGTCCATTTGGTTCCATTTGTACACTCTCAGAGTTACAGACCTGTAAGGGTCCATTTAGTTCCATTTGTACACTCTCAGAGTTACAGACCTGTAAGGGTCCATTTAGTTCCATTTGTACACTCTCAGAGTTACAGACCTGTAAAGGGTCCATTTGGTTCCATTTGTACACTCAGAGTTACAGACCTCTGGGAGAACCACTCCACTCAAAGCGAGAATATTCTGCCAAAAATACCGGTGATAAAATGCTGTGATGAAGGGAACCCACTGAGACTTAATTTGCTTAAAGGCAGTGTATATAGGCTAAGTGATTTTGTTTTGTATTTAGGTTATTATTTAGTTTTTTTCCACATCATTTACAATGTCCATCCTGTATTTTCTTATTTTTTATACGTGCCCTCTGCTGTTTGCATCGCGGTAATTTTCTTATTAAATCGATATCAACACCAGTTTGAATCGTTTTGAATGAATTAATCGTTACATGCCTATACTTCTCTGACTACCTATACCTGCCTACCGACCGAGTCCGACCGACCAACCTATCCATCAATATATCTATCTATCTATCTATCTATCTATCTATCTATCTATCTATCTATCTATCTATCTATCTATCTATCTATCTATCTATCTATCTATCTATCTATCTATCTGAGTTTGTACTTATCCTGCCCTCTTTCTGTCTGTTCTTTGTTGCTGAAGACAGATGCAGGAGGTTGAGTAGCCCATCTCTTTGTTGCTGAAGACAGATGCAGGAGGTTGAGTAGCCCATCTCTTTGTTGCTGAAGACGGATGCAGGAGGTTGAGTAGCCCATCTCTTTGTTGCTGAAGACGGATGCAGGAGGTTGAGTAGCTCATCTCTTTGTTGCTGAAGACGGATGCAGGAGGTTGAGTAGCCCATCTCTTTGTTGCTGAAGACGGATGCAGGAGGTTGAGTAGCTCATCTCTTTGTTGCTGAAGACGGATGCAGGAGGTTGAGTAGCCCATCTCTTTGTTGCTGAAGACGGATGCAGGAGGTTGAGTAGCCCATCTCTTTGTTGCTGAAGACGGATGCAGGAGGTTGAGTAGCCCATCTCTTTGTTGCTGAAGACGGATGCAGGAGGTTGAGTAGCTCATCTCTTTGTTGCTGAAGACGGATGCAGGAGGTTGAGTAGCTCATCTCACCTGCGCTTGTTTAGCAGCAAAGACCAGCTCAGCTTGTTACTGTGAAGGATGTTCTCATCCAGTGGCACCACACACACGCACACACACACACACACACACACACGCGCACACACACACACATGCACACTCTCACACACACACAAAGATAATTGTGAAAAATAGTTTTTTACTGTCACCTGCAGGAAACTCATTTAGAGAGAGCATGTACTGGCACTGCACATACCGTCCCTGTCCGATGGAAAGCTTGTATGTCCGAAACGGTTTTCTGGAAAAATAACCTATAGAGTTTATTGGAAAATAGCAGATCTACAAGCTCATATCGCGCCACCGAGTGGCGCGATACGAGCTTGTAGGTCTGCTATTTTTGAAAAATCGAAGAACGACTGATTTTTAAAAAATCTGATCTCAGGTCAGAATGGGTTAATCAGACCAGTGTGTGTCCAGTGGAAAACCTCGTATGAATCTGATCTCAGGTCAGAATGGGTTAAAAGCACCAACATGGATCACGTCACAAAAAATGCTAAGCATGTTGTTGAACATGTGGTTCATGAAACATTTAACCCATTCTGATCTGAGATCAGATTCTAAAAATGTCTATTACATCCTGACAGTTTCATTATTAACCCATTCTGACCTGAGATCAGATTCTAAAAGTGTCTTCGATTTTTCAAA
Source organism: Protomyctophum parallelum (assembly GCF_964188405.1). NCBI lineage: Eukaryota > Metazoa > Chordata > Actinopteri > Myctophiformes > Myctophidae > Protomyctophum > Protomyctophum parallelum. The sequence continues at coordinate 8,963,996 of NC_139698.1, read as the reverse complement.
AATAGCAGACCTACAAGCTCGTATCGCGCCACTCGGTGGCGCGATATGAGCTTGTAGGTCTGCTATTTTTCAATAGCTAAAGCATAACATGATGCTAACACCAAAATGGGTGCCCGTTCAGAATGGGTTAACTAACCCAGTGGTTTTCAACCTTTTTCATAATTATCAAGGTCCATTGTTTATTATTCGGCATTTGAGCCACGTAAGGGCCACCATTTTATTTAGCCTCTCAGACCCAAAACCCAGAATATTCTGTTGTTGTGGTTGGATAGGATTTTGTCCACATTTCCATGCTGTATTGATGTGGTATATACTGTACACCGTAGAGATAACAGGCAAAATAACAATTCTTCTACATTAGACTTCTTGTAAATTATCCCATTCTGGGCGGGCACCCATTTTGGTGTCAGCATCATGTTATGCTTTAGCTATTGAAAAATAGCAGATCTACAAGCTCATATCGCGCCACCGAGTGGCGTGATACGAGCTTGTAGGTCTGCTATTTTTGAAAAATCGAAGAACGACTGACATTTTTTTAATCTGATCTCAGGTCAGAATGGGTTCATCAGACCAGTGTGTGTCCAGTGGAAACCTTGTATGAATCTGATCTCAGGTCAGAATGGGTTAAGTAATGCAGATGTTTGACTCTGAATAACTCTTGAGAATGTAAAATGAATTTCATTTTACACTCTCAAGAGTGTAGATGTAAATGAGCATCTTTGCTAAATCCAATGTATTTACATATATGTTGTGTTGTGTAAAGTAAAAGTAAAGTAAAATAAAGCAACAACATGGCATAAGAAACTTATAATCATATTATGAGAACAACAAAGAATGCAAATACAATAAGACTGCACACCCAAGACACCCACCTGTGTTGCAATGCATCCAATTATTTAGTCACACATTTTTGTTAATACTTTTCATGGTTCAATACTTTTAAACCTTCAGACAGACTTAAAGGAGAATTCCGCAGTAGTGTTTTTTTACTGAATCCTTTTGATAATGTGTATGCATGTGAACCACCGTTAGTGGTGGAAAAAAAATAATATATCAAAGAAGACATAATAACACATTATTGTATGTTGTTGTGTTGCTTTTCGATGTGTACACTGTGTCATTTTATAGAGGTATCTCAATAGCACAAACTATAGTTTCTGAATGTGAACAAGTATCGCGAGACTGTCTGGCAACTGTCTGGCAACCAAATCTCGCGATACCTCAGAGACAGAAACGATACTCTGTTTAGATGCCTCAATAAAATGATTAATACTGTGCACATCGAAAATCAGCAAGTTATTGAAATACAACCTGTGACATATAGTGTTTCATATATAGTGTTGGATGGAGCTGCTCCAGCCGGCTCCATCCACTGCCGTGTATTTCATGGTAAATGGTAAATGGTGCATTTATATAGCGCCTTTACATAGATTGTGCATTACATTCACCCATTCACACACACACACACACACACACACACATTCATACACCGATGGCAGCGGAAACCATGCAAGGCACCAACTAGCACATCGGGAGCAATTAGGGATTCAGTGTCTTGCTCAAGGACACTTCGACAGTAACTCTGGGGGAGCCCGGGTTCGAACTGGCAACCTTACGGTTACCATCCAGGCACTCTACCCCTGAGCCACCGCATGGAACTTCCGGAGCGATATTTGCCACCGAGAGCGTCATGGCGCGGTCACGTGACCATGACTTCTCCTTCTGTAAGCTTCCTTGTACTGAAGCAGGCAGGAAGTCACAGAGTCACTACAAGTCAAACCCGTACGGCGGGTAAATCCGCTAAATCGGTATGGAACGCTCGGAATGGATAATTCTTTCCTTGCTTCTTACAGTGTCATTATCTTATGGTAAAAAAACAGCTTGTCCGGAATTTTCCTTTAACCACTTTCGCCTCCACTCATTTTATTTTCCAAACGTAGCTGTGTTTGCTATACTTTTGTGTGACACTGTATATAGGCTATAGTATGATGAAGTAGGGCATCAATTTAAGAAGAAAAAGAAAAACATCAAAAAACATCAAAACATGGATATACGAGGTTTCTGCCCCGACAGCGACGGTGTGCATGTGTGTCAGTGAGTGCACGGCTGCACGCATATACGGCACTTGTGCAAGTGTGCCATGGCAGCTATTTGCATGTGCGCATGCACGTCAGAGTCATGTGCAAATTAGCAGCAGGTGCATGCAGGTGAATGTGGGTGTGTATGCGTGTGCTCACGTGCACGTGCATACGTGAGTGTGTGTGTGTGTGTGTGTGTGTACTTACGTTCTCCTATCATCAGTCATTGAGACAGAGAAAAGCAACACAGCTGCAGCTAATACCATTAAAAAATAGGTGTGTCGGACGTACTGTACTTGTATTAAAGTGCAAACATTGACAGTATAGCCAACAAATACTGGCACTGGCACACCTTTAAGGGCTTTGGGACATTAATAAAGTAAGTCACTATACTGGTCATCTGCAGCACAGCTGCCAGATGCCGGAAAACGTGTTCATGCCTTTAAGTTATTAGTCTCCCCAAGGCTTGACTGCTGCAACGCACTTCTCATAATTAATAATAATAATAATACAATTTATTTGTATAGCACCTTTCATACATAAATGCAACTCAAAGTGCTTCACAGGGCAGAACATAAAAATAGCAATAATAAAACACAGGCAAGCCGTTAGAAAGATAAATCAATGGTGAAGAGCATATACAAAATTAAAGCATAAAAACATATAGATGGACGAAAAACAAAGCACACAGCAAATCAGTCAGAACAGAGATGTTAAAAACTCAACTAAAAGCAAGAGTAAAGAGGTGAGTCTTGAGTTGAGCTTTAAAAATGGTCTACAGAGGGCCTGGGCCATGGCGTAATGGTCCAGGCACCGTGGCTGTTAATCCAGTCTGGCAGTGTGCTGCGGGTTCGACTCCCGATCCCGATGGCCTTTACTGCATGTCTTCCCCCCATCTCTCTTTTTTTTAAAGATTTATTTATTGATAATGCAGATATTTACCACAATGAGTTACAGAATCATGATTTTTTTTTCTTTTCTTTTAAACAAGACAAGACAAACTCAAAAAAGAAAAGACAAAAAACAGTAAAAACAAACCCCCCCCCACCCACCCGCCACCCCAACCCCAGAAAGGAAAACTACACAGCTCTCATTACTCTGTATTGTACACAACACCTCTTGACAGCAACAACTCGGATAAATACATGAAAATAACAATATAAATAAAAACTCAAACTAAATCAACCCAGAGGAGATATTGAAGGTAGAACCTCAAAGAACCTGCCCCATATTTTTTCTATAAAAGTAGCAGGCCTTCTTCTTACGTTGTACAGTATCTTTTCAGGGGTACAGTATGATGAAAGCTCATTCAGCCAGTGTCTCTGTGCTTCCCCCCATGTCTCTCTCCCCATTTCCTGTCAGCCTACTGTCTGTCCCTCCATAGAAAATATAAAATAAAGGGCGAAAGCCACAAAAAAACATTAAAAATAAAATAAACTGTCTACAGAGGGTGCGTGTCATAGGGATTCCTCAGAAGCTCCAGTATGTTCAGAACAGTGCTGCTATAGGCACCCGATGAGAGTGTGGAAATATGAACATACAGTATGATATCACATAATGCAGCGCTCCATTTGCTCCACTGGCTTCCTATCTCCTTTAGGATAGAGGAGGCAAGGCAAGGGCGCAGGCCATTTAATAACTGGGGGTGTCCGATTTTGGCAGATCATTTGGAAGAAAACCCGGACTGGATCCGTGGATCCAGATGTTCAAATAGTACAATTTATATATAGCCGCTGGGATCACTTTGCTTGTCCCCGTGGATTGGAAATAAGATTTAAAAGGCTATCCGATGGTAGCGTGGATTACAGCAAAGTTGTGTGCAATTATTCAATAAATAATTATTACCCCTATTACTACAAAAACAATGTTTTATTGCTTAAACTTATGTATTCACTATTCATTCACACTAGTATACCAAAATCCATTTGAAAAAATTGCTTTCTCACTGTTCTCGGGTCAAATAATGATATGCGATTAAAATGCGATTAATCTAGATTAATTAATCGCAAAAGCCTCTGATTAATTAGATTAATTTTTTTAATCGAGTCCCAGCTCTAATATATATATATATAAAAGTTTTGGTGATGCTCTATATTGTCTGATACAGCTTTGACTGTGTTTGTTTACGTTATACGTATTAAAAGAGTGACTTTGAGAGCTGTTTCAGTATACAATGTAAGTCAATGAGGAGCATATTTTTAAATGTTTTTGTTTTTGTTGTGGCTTTCGCCTTTATTTTATATTTCTTATGGAGGGACAGACCGTAGGCTGACAGGAAATGGGGAGAGAGATGGGGGGGGGGAAGACATGCAGTAAAGGCCGTCGGGATCGGGAGTCGAACCCGCGGCACACTGCCAGACTGGATTATACCAGCCAAGGTTCCTTCCTGGACCACTGAGCCATGGCCCAGGCCAAGGAGCATATTTTTGAATTATCAATTTCTAATCACTGGGGCAATTATTATTGATTTCTTGTCCACATTTGGACAAGAAATCACAACCCAGACCTCTACCAAAATGGCCTTGCCCTTTAACCCATTCTGACCGGGCACCCATGTTGGTGTCAGCATCATGTTATGCTTTAGCTATTGAAAAATAGCAGATCTACAAGCTCATATCGCGCCACCGAGTGGCGCGATACGAGCTTGTAGGTCTGCTATTTTTGAACAATCGAAGAACGACTGACATTTTTTTTTTAATCTGATCTCAGGTCAGAATGGGTCAATCAGACCAGTGTGTGTCCAGCGGAAACCTCGTATGAATCTGATCTCAGGTCAGAATGGATTAAGTATATGTGACTACCTCCTAGCATTGCTGTTTTGTGCGCTGCAGTATTGGAGCCTCTGGGAGGCTCCAATACTGCAACATACAGTATATACAGTATGTGCAACGAGAGCTATAGCTGGACCTCGTGGAATATTAGACATTGCGATAAACAAATTCAACACCAATTCCTCATCCCGTTCCTTCTGGGAATTGAGGTGAGTGCGAGTCCAATACGTTGACTTTTCATCATGGTCTCTAATGTTGCTCGTATGTTCGGAGACTGTCTCCAGCGGTCCTCCGTCCTCCTCCTGTCCTTGGTCTTGCCGACGAAGCAGAATCTCCATTTTTTTCCAAAGATAAACTACATACTTGGTCGGTTCCTCTCCCACTGTACATAGCATGAGATCCCTCCACCATATATACCTTTATCTTAGTTTTATTTATTTATGCGTTTAATATATTTATTTATTTACCTGTGTGTGTGCGTGTGTGTGTGTGTGTGTGTGTGTGTGTGTGTGTGTGTGTGTGTGTGTGTGTGTGTGTGTGTGTGTGTGTGTGTGTGTGTGAAAGAGTCACCCTTTAATCATGGCACTACAGTGAACTCACTTATTACAGGCATGGCTCCCTGGGGGGTTACGGTGTCCATGTGCTGGGCTTGTATTATATATGGACCATGTCTTACCAACCTAGTTGTTCGCTATACCGGAATGTGTGTGTGTGTGTGTGTGTGTGTGTGTGTGTGTGTGTGTGTGTGTGTGTGTGCGTGGGGGGGGGGGGGGACTTTCTTTGAGCTATGTTCAGGGCGAACACCTTCCCAGACCTCCCGTTAGTTTGACTCGTGCTGCGGGTTACAAATCACCTGTGCTGCGGGTTACAAATCACCTGTGTTGCGGGTTACAAATCACCGGTGCTTCGGGTTACACATTAGTTAGGTTAGGATTTGGGATAGTGTAAGACAAATAATGGTCTGACTAACGGGGAGGGAGGCGAAATCCATTTGACCCGACCGTCGCGTCTGTCGGTCGGTAGTCCGACTGTCGGTCGGTAAGTCCGCCGGTCGGTCGGTAAGTCCGACGGTCGGTCGGTAAGTCCGACGGTCGGTCGGTAAGTCCGACGGTCGGTCGGTAAGTCCGACGGTCGGTCGGTAAGTCCGACGGTCGGTCGGTAAGTCCGACGGTCGGTCGGTAAGTTTTTTTTCGGATTACCGACTGACCGTCAGACTTACCGACCGACACGGAGGGTCGGGTCAAATGGATTTCGCCCTCGCTGCTAACGGGAGGTCGAACCCAATGCCACGCTACCATGCTCAGTTATGTTATGTTATGTTATAAGCAGAAGGCTATCAGTTTGCCTGGCATCGCTGGCCGGGTTATTGCGTGGTTGGAATATAGGTGCTCTCTCTCCCTCTCTGTCACCATACTCTCACCCAGTACTATAGAGTGACAAGATGCCCGCACGCACGCACGCACGCACGCATGCACGCACGCACGCACGCACGCACGCACGCACACTTGAGCTTTATGTATGTATGTATGTAGTAGATGTTTTGGAAGTTACCCTGAGACTGCCCGTTGTTTATCAAGTCGTTTTTGTTATTAGCATATAAATAGAAAGGTATATGGAAAAGGGGCCGTTTTCATCCATAATTACGGCTGTGCTTCCGTGTCAAGCACGGAGCAGAAAACCATCCATCTGCGGGCCGGGTGGACTCTGTGATGAGTTGCTTTGAGGTGGAATTGTTCTGCGCGTCCAAAACAGTCACTTTTCAGGAAATCCCATTACAATCTGTTTGTTGTTGGCTAGTGCCCTCAGTGCTTTAGCTTTTCTGTTGTGAGGTTATCTTTTTTCTTAACCCATTCTGACCTGAGATCAGATTCAAAAAATGTCAGTCGTTCTTCGATTTTTCAAAAATAGCAGACCTACAAGCTCGTATCGCGCCACTCGGTGGCGCGATATGAGCTTGTAGATCTGCTATTTTTCAATAGCTAAAGCATAACATGATGCTGACACCAAAATGGGTGCCCGGTCAGAATGGGTTAAGGTGTCCTGGTATGTGTCTGACTGTGTTTGTGTCGTCCTGGATTAGTTGTTTAATTAAGGCTGTTTGGGAGCACAGCATCTACAGGTTCCCAGTTTGATCCTGGCCGGAAGGGTTGTATTTCCCTTCCCTGGTCCATTCCAAAGTGTGTCGCTATAGTTTCAGTCTGCGGTGATACTGGGAGAGGTCCTTCTCTGATCTGTTGGTTTGTTGTTTGTACTGTACACGTAGATGTCCAGAGTCGGTACAAATGAAAGTCCTTTATTCAGCAGTTCGGTCTGATGTGGAAGTAATGGGACAGATTAATTATGTTTGACTTTCCCCCTTTCCTTTCTTGGTTTATGGGGTCAATACGTTTAAACTAATAAGCCGATTTTTAAGCATTGCTTCGCCTGTCTCTGTTTTCCAGTATGTATCATATCATGTATGTTATCATTACCAGCCAACACTCCCCACTGACAGGTAGTTACTAGTTACCCCCCCCCCCCCCAGAGAGGACGTATAGGGCCTTAGTCCTACTCCTCCTCCCAGCCAACACTCCCCACTGACAGGTAGTCCCCCCCCCCCCCCCCCCCCCCCCCCCCCCCCAGAGAGGACGTATATGGCCTTAGTCCTACTCCTCCTCCCAGCCAACACTCCCCACTGACAGGTAGTCCCCCCCCCCCCCCCCCCCCCCAGAGAGGACGTATATGGCCTTAGTCCTACTCCTCCTCCTCCCAGCCAACACTCCCCACTGACAGGTAGTCCCCCCCCCCCCCCAGAGAGGACGTATATGGCCTTAGTCCTACTCCTCCTCCCAGCCAACACTCCCCACTGACAGGTAGTCCCCCCCCCCCCCCCCCCCCCACAGAGAGGACGTATATGGCCTTAGTCCTACTCCTCCTCCCAGCCAACACTCCCCACTGACAGGTAGTCCCCCCCCCCCCCCCCCACAGAGAGGACGTATAGGGCCTTAGTCCTACTCCTCCTCCTCCCAGCCTGCACTCCCCACTGACAGGTAGTCCCCCCCCCCCCCCCCCCCCCACAGAGAGGACGTATATGGCCTTAGTCCTACTCCTCCTCCCAGCCAACACTCCCCACTGACAGGTAGTCCCCCCCCCCCCCCCACAGAGAGGACGTATAGGGCCTTAGTCCTACTCCTCCTCCTCCCAGCCTGCACTCCCCACTGACAGGTAGTCCCCCCCCCCCCCCCCCCACAGAGAGGACGTATAGGGCCTTAGTCCTACTCCTCCTCCCAGCCAACACTCCCCACTGACAGGTAGTAACCCCCCCCCCCCCAGAGAGGACGTACAGGGCCTAGTCCTACTCCTCCTCCTCCCAGCCTACACTCCCCACTGACAGGTAGTAACCCCCCCCCCCCCCCAGAGAGGACGTACAGGGCCTAGTCCTACTCCTCCTCCTCCCAGCCTACACTCCCCACTGACAGGTAGTAACCCCCCCCCCCCCCCAGAGAGGACGTACAGGGCCTAGTCCTACTCCTCCTCCTCCCAGCCTACACTCCCCACTGACAGGTATAGTAACCCCCCCCCCCCCCCTCCAGAGACCCCCCCAGAGAGGACGTACAGGGCCTAGTCCTACTCCTCCTCCTCCCAGCCTACACTCCCCACTGACAGGTAGTAACCCCCCCCCCCCCTCCAGAGACCCCCCCAGAGAGGACGTACAGGGCCTAGTCCTACTCCTCCTCCCAGCCTACACTCCCCACTGACAGGTAGTAACCCCCCCCCCCCTCCAGAGACCCCCCCAGAGAGGACGTACAGGGCCTAGTCCTACTCCTCCTCCCAGCCTACACTCCCCACTGACAGGTAGTAACCCCCCCCCCCCCCTCCAGAGACCCCCCCAGAGAGGACGTACAGGGCCTAGTCCTACTCCTCCTCCCAGCCTACACTCCCCACTGACAGGTATTCAGTGTCTATTTCAAACAAAGTGTTTTTTGACTGTCATAATTTGACCCCCCAGTATTAGGATGTATTAGGATATTGATATTCATCAGGCCCAGCTGACAGCGCTTCAATCCGCCTCTCTCTCTCTCTCTCTCTCTCTCTCATCTCTCTCTCTCTCTCTCTCTCCGTGGCACGCGGTCCTGGACCGAGACGCCACACCCATTAAGCTCCGCCCCTTCTCGAGACCATTAGACATAAGACATTTTTCGCCACGTGTGACGTGAGTGCAAAGTTTAGCGAGTATTAGGCTATATACATTTAGGCCCTCGAAAACGCAATGCATTCGTGCAAAGAAGAACAACAATCTTTGCGATTTCAATAGGGCTTCCTACTACAGTGCAGTGCTCGGGCCCTATACGCAGATACACTTTTAGCCCATTCTGACCTGAGATCAGATTCATACGAGGTTTCCGCCGGACACACACTGGTCTGATGAACCCATTCTGACCTGAGATCAGATTATAAAAATGTCAGTCGCTCTTCGATTTTTCAAAAATAGCAGACCTACAAGCTCGTATCGCGGCACTCGGTGGCGCGATATGAGCTTGTAGATCTGCTATTTTTAAATAGCTAAAGCATAACATGATGCTGACACCAAAATGGGTGCCCGGTCAGAATGGGTTAAGAAACAAGTCCCAAAAACCCCCGCAACTACCAATACAAGCGACTAGCCCAAAGTCGCTTATATAGTGAGCGGACCTGGCAACAGGTGCGCGCGTGCAGTGGGTGGGTGGCCTCGGCGAGGTCCTCTGTGTGCCTGCAGAGGGACTGGCAACCCACCAGGGACAAATTAGCCCTCTCACACACACACACACAGGAACAGCACGGCATCATGGGAAATTAATGATCAGCACCGCGCACATATAGTGAGCTAATGAGTCCCAATATCTCACACACAACATGCACACGCGCGCGCAGTCACGCACGCACGCTCGCACACACGACGCACACATTATAAAATAATGGGATGTCTGAGGGAGAGAGAGAGAGAGAGAGAGAGAGAGAGACAGAGAGAGATAGAGAGATGTGACATACAGGAACAAGCTAACTGTGTCACCACTAATAACACACCTCTAATGAGCATGTTCTACTGTATATCGACACTGTTGTGCAGAAACCTCTTATATCCATATTCTCACTCCCCCCCCCCCCCCCCCCCCATATGCGAGTTGTCGTGTCGAACGTTGCAAAGTTCGACTGAGGCGACTCAGAGCCGTTGGAGTTGTGACCAGACGGCCACAGAATAGTATATATATCATGTTCTGGGCGAGAGCGTTTGCCCCGATGGCCACTCAAAGTGGCTATACTGGCCAATCACAGCACGTCCCTTGCACAAGCTATATTCAGGACACACTTCCCCATTATATTGCATGTTGTTATGTCACGTCAACATATGTGTCAGGTGCTAGCAGCAGCCATACTTTTGTATACAACCATTGTCTGGTTTGTTTACACATTGACTATCCGTGTGCGTTCTTTTTTTAAACACCAGAGGGAGTTCAACAAACGACGTGCAACCATTCTACTCTAAACTGACATGGTGCTTGTAACAGTAAGGTCTGTCGAGCCCCACCTTTTTTCACTGTGTTATCGCCAGGAACGAGCTCAATGTTTACCAAAAACAGACCACCGTCACTCTATTCTGAGTGATGTGGGCTAGAGTTTAAGGCGCCGCTAGCTTTTTCAGACGCCTTGGTGACGTACACGTTTTTACGCCCTATAGTATAAGGTGCCGTGTCATTAGTCAGAAGGTTCATTGTTTTCCGAAAATTACTATCCCTATCTCTAACCCTAACCTAAACCTAACCGCAAGCACGGGAGCAAACCTAAACCTAACCGCAAGCACGGGAGCAAACCTAAACCTAACCGCAAGCACGGGAGCAAACCTAAACCTAACCGCAAGCACGGGAGCAGTGCATGTTCGCCAACCTTAATGCATGTTCGGACTAACGGGACTTCAGATCTATGGTAGTTCCCTAGTATAACCCGTCCCTGACATTGACTCATCATGGGTTATGACGTGGCTGGCTAGTCTGTGTCACCAGTAGGCCTAGTATGTCAGTAGTGTGACATCAAACGTAGGCTATTATGTGCATATCTTTTGGGTGAAGTATCTGCCCGAGCCCTCAGGGGTCACAACATGTCCGCACACGGACAAATGTGTCCGTGGCAAAGACTTGGTCTTGTCCGTGGCAACATTCTAGACTTTCTGTTTTACACACCATTATAATGTTCTCCCCCGTCCTCCGCTGTGTCTCTCCATTCTCTGCCCCTTAGTCATGCTTTCTTTAATACACAAATCACAACAGTATATCCTCTCTCTCTCTCTCTCTCTCTCTCTCTCTCTCTCTCTCTCTCTCTCTCATATGGATGGAGAGAATCCTCTGTGGTGTAATTGACCTTGATATTAATGGGTGTGTGTGTGTGTGTGTGTGTGTGTGTGTGTGTGTGTGTGTGTGTGTGTGTGTGTGTGTGTGTGTGTGTGTGTGTGTGTGCGTGCGTGTATACGTGCGTGTTTTGCACATGTGGTGGGATATTGTATAAAACAGTGGTTTTCAAAGTGGACCCCCAGGGTTCCTTGAAGGGTAATCAGTTTAATCACTTGAAACCTATTAGACATAATGCTGTTTAAAAATAGCAGATCTAAAAGCTTGGCTATTTTAGAACGTTCTTGACATTTTCTTTATTTTTTTTTATTTTGTTTTATTATCTTTTTGTTTGTGTATTCCTTACGTCTTTAACCACCCTATTGTGGGCTTGAAGATCTGCTATTTTCCCTATTGGTATATGGGTTAAAAACACACAACACAGACACACGGCGACACGTTTCAAAATGCTTCAGTTCTTCCTCCTGCGCTGACGCAGCACATTGTTTATGTTCCTTAAGCCATTCTGACCTGAGATCAGATTCATACGACGTTTCCGCTGGACACACACTGGTCTGATTAACCCATTCTGACCTGAGATCAGATTCTAGAAATGTCAGTCGTTCTTCGATTTTTTTCAAAAATAGCAGATCTACAAGCTCGTATCGCGCCACCGAGTGGCGCGATATGAGCTTGTAGATCTGCTATTTTTCAATAGCTATTTTTCAATAGCTAAAGCATAACATGATGCTATAACACCAAAATGGGTGCCCGTTCAGAATGGGATAAGCTTTTATGTTGGTATAGAGTATAGACGAACTGCACACTTCTTAATAGCTTTAATAAATGTTGTGCTGCCTGCATGCGTCCGAAGAAGAGCTTCCATTTGCATTATTTTATCATGAAAAGATGGCACCAGTTCTTCATTTAAATGGATGTATAATTATTATAGTAGGAACATTATTGCCGTTCAATGTAAGTGAAAGTCGCCACACACACACACACACACACACACACACACACACACACACACACACACACACACACACACACACACACACACACACACACACACACACACACACACACACACACACACACACACACACACACACTCGCAGACTAGTAGTCACCATTCTACACACACGCATATACACACACAGGCACGCATGCACGTATACGTACACAGGCACGCACACACGCACGCACAGATGTACGCACGCAGGCACACACTTTGCCATGCACAGCCTGGAGTCAGACTAGCAACCCTATAGCCCCATGTGACCAGGACGAAACAGCCTTTTAGTTTTTGCAGTGTGTGTGTGTGTGTGTGTGTGTGTGCGTGCGGACTGCGCGCGCATGTGTGTGTGTGTGTGCTTGCGGTTTTGTGCTTGCTGTGATGGGCTGGTGGCAGACATGCTTATGTGGTAGGAACTAAAAGCATGTTAATTGTTCCCCGGGGAGCCGTTCAAAGCAGCCGGACCACTTAAAATTATGGTCTGGATATAAAAATGCAGATTTCTTTCCTGTCAATGACTTTTCCCCCTCATCAACGATTTTCACTGTGAGTTATTACAGAGGGAGAGAGAGAGAGAGAGAGGGAGGGGGGAGGCTGTGCACATACTGTATTAATATCTGCAACTCTGTGTTTGTGCATCTCCATGTGTTTCTGCGTGCATATAATGCATATAATGTCTCTCTCTCTCTCTCTCTCTGTATGCGTGCGTGCTCATCAGACAGACAGACAGACAGACAGACAGACAGACAGACAGACAGACAGACAGACAGACAGACAGACAGACAGACAGACAGACAGACAGACAGACCACACACACACACACACACACACACACACACACACACACACACACACACACACACACACACACACACACACACACACACACACACACACACACACACACACACACACACACACACACACACACACACACACACACACACACACGGTGATCCCGCGGGGTAGACAGAGACAGAACAGCAGTAAAAACCGATCAGACCCCAGATCAGCTGGCCAGCGTTGAAGCCACCGGCCCTGCTGGTACAGATGGTGTTTAACATGGAGCGCTCCAATACGCACTTCCACATTGGTGCAGAAAAGGCGGAGGTAGAGCGTTCTTCTTCTGGGTGCTTCAAAACGCCATGGAGCAACTTCCATTGAAATGAATAGCAGGGGGCGGGGCTCTCTCTCTCTCTCTATCCTTTATGACTCTGAGTCAAACATCATATAGATCGGCTGTTTTCGGCTTCAGGTTTACACTTTACTTAACGAATTGTACAAAATGACGTTCATGAAATCGCTGTCCTTAAATGTCAATGTCCTCAAAAGTAGGCCTATACTAATTTTAAAAAATCATACCTGTGTGAACTGTGCGTGCAACTCTACATTTATTGGTATCGTACTGTACTGTACGGTATCGTACTGTACTGTACTGTGCTCTGTATTGTACTGTGCTCTGTACTGTACTTTGATTATATTTGTAAAACATATTTGAGAAATGACAGCGATATACCGTGTGGGCCCAGGGGGCCGGGCCGGTACTGGCGAGCCTTCCCATGTCCGAAACGGTCGAGAAATTATACCATGTTGCAGCTTTCTGTGCTCGGACAGACACAGAGACACAGGCACGCACATATACGTAGGGACACACACTATAGCTGCGTAATGGAGACAGGCCCGGCGCCACGGAGGGGCAAAGGGGGTGTTTGCCCCCCTAAATCAACCTCTTTGCCCCCTTAGATCAAATAGTTACAGACAAAACAATGGTACATTTCCAGGCATTGAAAGGAAGGAAGCCAACGAAATCGTGCGCCTCTGCCCTCTATAGATATGCAAATGTGGCGCATTGTCTTCATGTTCAATACCTGCCCCCGATTGCCCCCTCTGTCATTTCATCCTGGCGCCGGGCCTGAATGGAGAGTGTGTGTGTGTGTGTGTGTGTGTGTGTGTGTGTGTGTGTGTGTGTGTGTGTGCGTGCGTGGGACCGTGCGTGGGCACGTGCGTGTTCGATTATGAAAGCCCGTTTCTGCTGCTCTGCTACATCAAACTCATCTTTAACATTCAATTAAATTGAATTCTATAAGAAAGATGAAACATGGAGCGCTGCAGCGTGTTCCCAACACATGGGATTATGGGAACATATGTCACATTATTCTTTCCTATATTTATAATAGGAATAAATGAAAACGGGGAATCAAAGCGGAAAGGCGGCATGTTCCAATAACCCTACACACATGTTCGCTAATTATCCACACAGATGCTGTTTGTCTCTGATGAGAGCTGCACCCCCGACGCACTGATCAAATAATGGAACACCTGCCCGCATGCATGTTTGTGTGTGCGTCTGCGTGCGGGTGCATGTGCGTGTGTTGTCTTTTAAACCACTTAAACCTAACTAAATGCATTTACTACTTGAATACAGTTTTGAGGCATGTGTTGTGCCTGCAGAGACCATTTACATTTTTTTTTGGACATCTCAGGTTTTGCAGTTTCTTACTCCACTATTACATCTATTCGACAGCTTGTGTTACTTTACAGCTGTAGTCAGGATGATGTAGGCTACTATAATAGATCAATGTAACCAGTGGCGTGCACAGATAGACACTAGGGGGTGCTAGAGCACCCCCTGCCCTTTTGGCAATGTGCTCTTAAAAAAAAGGGAAAATAAATCTTTTTTTTTAAATTTGTAGTGTGTGGACCATGCGGTGACATTGATCAAATCTTGATAAAAAACACTTCTACTATATTATTTAGGCCACCACAATCTAAAGCTATGTTTCTATGTCAGTGGTTCTTCGATGAAAGAAAAATAGCAGACCTACAAGCTCGTAGCGCGCCAGATCTGCTATTTTTCAATAGCTATAAAGCACCAAAATGGGTCCCCCCCCCCAGAAGCAAAGATTTGAGTTAAAAACGTTCTGTAAGAATACGCTCTGTAAGAATATACAGACTGGGAATATAAGAGATGTATATGTAACGTTACATTGATCTATTATAGTACATCATCCTGACTACAGCTGTAAAGTAACACGCTCTGTAAGAATATATATTAAAATATTTGCGCCACATTTTCAAAACATTTCAAACAATGTTCAATAGTTCTGCATATATGCCCAAAAGAGGGACACCAGGTTGAAACGGACATGATATTTGCTATTTGGACATTTTAAAGACAAAAATAAGTAAATACAATAATATGGGGGAAATGTTGTTTTGGGGTAGTTTGCAATAAAATAGTTGTACCGGTATTTGCAGATATCAACCACGCAACGGCTGTTGGTCATCAGCACCAGCAAACCCTGAAATACCACCAGGACACTATCAGGTAAAGGAGAAATGACCATGCTTGCTTGAGGATTATTAGTCAGTCCAGACATCGGCAGAGATGGACTTTATATGGACATTCTTTATGTCCATATAAAGTGTCAATTCATGCTTAATAGAACCTGCTGGCGCACTTGGCTGAAGTCTGCAAATGTATTTGGCTGACATTAAATGAAGTTATTATAAATTCACATAACCACACAATAGTGGTTTCCATGCACTGAGGTGACCCTGCAGCATCATGGCGGAGGATCGATGAGTCACCGCTGACGTCACTGTAGTCAGATGAATAGACAAGCGTAAGGCATTTAGACCTGAGGACGATTCTACAAAGGTTTCTGAAAAACTCATGTTTCTATGTCGTTCTCAAACATTTTCATGTCAAGGACCCCCAAAAATATATGTAATTGGCCGCTGACCACCCATCTGAAAATATGTAGTTCCAGGGACCCCCCCCCCCCCTCCACACAGAAGCAAAGATTTGAGTTAAAAACGTTCGCTCTGAAAGAATATATATTCTAAGATTTTCACCACATTTTCAAGATTTTTCAAAATAAATTCAATATAATAGCAAATCTACAACCTTGCGGCACTCGGTGCCGCGCTACGAACTTGTAGATCTGCTATTATTCAACAGCTAAAGCATAACAATGTTTAAAACACCCAGGGGTTCCCGCCCAGTATGGGCTAATGACAACGAAGCTACAAGAGGCATGCATGGTCAAACAGAGTAAGATGAACGGTACACAGTGCGTCCATTAAGCCACCCAGCAGCATACAAACCAATTAAAACCAAGCCCCACCTTTATACCAGCAACATTATGAACACATTAATGCATTACTAATTACAGTACAATCCAATAATAGGACTGTTGAAATGGGCCATTCTGCAGTAATGCGCACATTGATGTTTGGTACTGTATAAGTGTAAGCACATTATTTTGATGCCAATGCGTTTGTGTGCGTTTACTCAATTTCACTGACTTTAAGTGTTTCTACATTGTGGTGTTGCTGTACTTTTAATTAACCAGTCTCCCCCAGGGTTCCATTCTAGCCCTCATAACATTGTGAAAATAGCCGATCTACAAGCTCACAGCGCCAGGGTGAAAAAGGGTTAGACATTGTCTGCCCTGGTGAAGAGTAGACCTTACGAGGTCGAAACATGTTGGCAGTCGCCTTAATTATATTAATAAAGGCGTTTCGTCCTATATTTAGTCCTGAGTTCCCGTATCGTCTGTTGGTTTTTGTGTCTGTCGTTTGATTCCGTTTGATCTGTGAGCAGTGTGAGCCCCATTGATACTGTATCGCCACGGCCCGGGAGGCGTTCAACCCGGGACCTATCAATGCTGAGGCGCGTACGTTACCAGTCAATACCCGATAGGCAAGTAGCAACGCAGCACCGTATAGCCTACAGTCGTCGTCCCCACCTGGAAGCGTGTGCCAGCCAGGAGCTATCGGCTCCACCCCAGGCAGGTAACGTGCTGTCGACTACCAGGTTCCTATAGCTGTGCCGCCCCCGGGAACATACCGAAGTTACCCATACACACCGTAGCCATCAGCCGGGAGGCGAACCGGGGACCTACGTATATACCATATAGGCTATACGTTAAGTCGACTACAGAGCCAAGGCCCAATGGGCGAGTATAACGCAGCACCTATAAGTACTTTCAACTTTAACCAGTTTCTATCCTGTGAGCTCCTGGTTGTTCTAAAATGAAAACTACTTGCAAAACAATATTTCCGTTAACTGAAACACTAAACGAGACTTTACGAAAAATGTAGACTATAAGTAAAACTATAACTGAAATCATAGTTTTGGTTAGTTTAGATCTGTTTACAAGCTCACAAACCTTTGCCTCATTTTTATTCCTGTCGCACGATGACACGTTGTTGTGAGCTAAATAATCAAGTCTGAAACAAAATTTCAAAACAAGCTGTAATAACCTTGCACTGCGAGGGCTTCACGTGGCTAATCATCCAAGCACTTCTTCCACCGTTAGCTTAATCGTCCCCGGTTTGTTTTAATGGTTTCCAGGATGTCGCCTCTCTGCCTCCGCCCGTCTGTTTGTCTCCACTCATTAGGACACCGGCGGGGGGGAAAGTGATATCTTGTAATGATTGCTCCCCCCCCCCCCCCCCAACCCCACACACCCCCTCCACACCACCACCCACACCGCCCTCTCCTCGCGCTCTGTTTCAGTAAATGAGAGAAAGGCGATACGATCGCTCTAATGACCCTCGTGAATAATCACCAGGCTAAATAAAGGACTGTTTGCTGCCAGAAATTGCTTTCTGTTTTCTAGCCCCGCCTTCTCCTCTCCTCTCTCTCTCTCACTGTCTGTTTTCTCCCCCCTCTCCTCTCTCCCTCTCACTGTCTGTTTTCTCCCCCCTCTCCTCTCTCTCTCTCTCACTGTCTGTTTTCTCCCCCCTCTCCTCTCTCTCTCTCTCACTGTCTGTTTTCCCCCCCCTCTCCTCTCTCCCTCTCACTGTCGGTTTTCTCCCCCCTCTCCTCTCTCCCTCTCACTGTCTGTTTTCTCCCCCCTCTCCTCTCTCCCTCTCACTGTCTGTTTTCTCCCCCCTCTCCTCTCTCTCTCTCTCACTGTCTGTTTTCTCCCCCCTCTCCTCTCTCTCTCTCTCTCTCACTGTCTGTTTTCTCCCCCCTCTCCTCTCTCCCTCTCACTGTCTGTTTTCTCCCCCCTCTCCTCTCTCCCTCTCACTGTCTGTTTTCTCCCCCCTCTCCTCTCTCTCCCTCTCACTGTCTGTTTTCTCCCCCCTCTCCTCCCTCTCTCTCTCACTGTCTGTTTTCTCCCCCCTCTCCTCTCTCCCTCTCTCACTGTCTGTTTTCTCCCCCCCCTCTCTCTCTCACTGTCTGTTTTCTCCCCCCTCTCCTCTCTCCCTCTCTCACTGTCTGTTTTCTCCCCCCTCTCCCTCTCCTCTCTCACTGTCTGTTTTCTCCCCCCTCTCCTCTCTCCCTCTCACTGTCTGTTTTCTCCCCCCTCTCCTCTCTCCCTCTCACTGTCTGTTTTCTCCCCCCTCTCCTCTCTCTCTCACTGTCTGTTTTCTCCCCCCTCTCCTCTCTCTCTCTCACTGTCTGTTTTCTCCCCCCTCTCCTCTCTCCCTCTCACTGTCTGTTTTCTCCCCCCTCTCCTCTCTCTCCCTCTCACTGTCTGTTTTCTCCCCCCTCTCCCTCTCCTCTCTCACTGTCTGTTTTCTCCCCCCTCTCCTCTCTCCCTCTCACTGTCTGTTTTCTCCCCCCTCTCCTCTCTCTCTCTCTCACTGTCTGTTTTCTCCCCCCTCTCCTCTCTCCCTCTCACTGTCTGTTTTCTCCCCCCTCTCCTCTCTCTCCCTCTCACTGTCTGTTTTCTCCCCCCTCTCCTCTCTCTCTCTCACTGTCTGTTTTCTCCCCCCTCTCCTCTCTCTCTCTCTCACTGTCTGTTTTCTCCCCCCTCTCCTCTCTCTCTCTCACTGTCTGTTTTCTCCCCCCTCTCCTCTCTCCCTCTCACTGTCTGTTTTCTCCCCCCTCTCCTCTCTCCTCTCTCCCTCTCACTGTCTGTTTTCTCCCCCCTCTCCTCTCTCTCTCTCACTGTCTGTTTTCTCCCCCCTCTCCTCTCTCCCTCTCACTGTCTGTTTTCTCCCCCCTCTCCTCTCTCCCTCTCACTGTCTGTTTTCTCCCCCCTCTCCTCTCTCTCTCTCACTGTCTGTTTTCTCCCCCCTCTCCTCTCTCTCTCTCACTGTCTGTTTTCTCCCCCCTCTCCTCTCTCCCTCTCACTGTCTGTTTTCTCCCCCCTCTCCTCTCTCTCTCTCTCACTGTCTGTTTTCTCCCCCCTCTCCTCTCTCTCCTCTCTCACTGTCTGTTTTCTCCCCCCTCTCCTCTCTCTCTCTCACTGTCTGTTTTCTCCCCCCTCTCTCCTCTCTCCCTCTCACTGTCTGTTTTCTCCCCCCCTCTCCTCTCTCTCTCTCACTGTCTGTTTTCTCCCCCCTCTCCTCTCTCTCTCTCACTGTCTGTTTTCTCCCCCCTCTCCTCTCTCTCTCTCACTGTCTGTTTTCTCCCCCCTCTCCTCTCTCCCTCTCACTGTCTGTTTTCTCCCCCCTCTCCTCTCTCCCTCTCACTGTCTGTTTTCTCCCCTCTCTCCCTCTCACTGTCTGTTTTCTCCCCCCTCTCCTCTCTCTCTC
The DNA here is from genome assembly GCF_964188405.1 of Protomyctophum parallelum. Taxonomy (NCBI): domain Eukaryota; kingdom Metazoa; phylum Chordata; class Actinopteri; order Myctophiformes; family Myctophidae; genus Protomyctophum; species Protomyctophum parallelum. The sequence continues at coordinate 8,944,291 of NC_139698.1, read as the reverse complement.
TCACTGTCTGTTTTCTCCCCCCTCTCCTCTCTCCCTCTCACTGTCTGTTTTCTCCCCCCTCTCCTCTCTCCCTCTCACTGTCTGTTTTCTCCCCCCTCTCCTCTCTCTCTCTCTCACTGTCTGTTTTCTCCCCCCTCTCCTCTCTCCCTCTCACTGTCTGTTTTCTCCCCCCTCTCCTCTCTCTCTCTCACTGTCTGTTTTCTCCCCCCTCTCCTCTCTCTCTCTCACTGTCTGTTTTCTCCCCCCTCTCCTCTCTCTCTCTCACTGTCTGTTTTCTCCCCCCTCTCCTCTCTCTCTCTCTCTCTCACTGTCTGTTTTCTCCCCCCTCTCCTCTCTCTCTCTCACTGTCTGTTTTCTCCCCCCTCTCCTCTCTCTCTCTCTCACTGTCTGTTTTCTCCCCCCTCTCCTCTCTCTCTCTCACTGTCTGTTTTCTCCCCCCTCTCCTCTCTCCTCTCTCACTGTCTGTTTTCTAGCCCAGTGTTTCCCAACCTGTGTGCCGCGGCACTTTAGTGTGCCGATAGGCTAAAAGTACTGGATATTGGAAATGCTCAAGTAAAGTACAAATACTTCAAAATTGTACTTAAGTATACAGTACTTATAAATAAATAAATGTACTTGCCTCGCAAGTGGCCCGACGTTACGTTTGTGACGTCCACAGACGCTCCAGGCGCGTACTGTAACATATAAGAATCATTATATTTCAGCATTGTGGTATTAATACTTTTACTTAAAGTAAAACAATTTGAGTATACTTATTCCACCACTGACCCCTTTCTCCCTATCTCTCTCTCTCTCTCTCTCTCTCTCTCCCTATCTCTCTCTCCCTCTCTCTCCCTCTCTCTCTCTCTCTCCCTCTCTCTCCCTCTCTCTCTCTCTCTCTCTCTCTCCCCATGGTGGTCGAGGCTGCAGGTGGCTTGAACGTTTAATCTCCTCTGTTCTCTTTCTTTCAATCAACCTCTCTCTCTCTCTCTCTGCCCCCCCCCCTCTCTCTCTACCCCTCTCCCTCTCCCTCTCTCTCTCCCTCTCTCTCTCTCTCTGTCTCTCTCCCTCCCTCTCTCTCTCTCAGTCTCTCTCTCCCCTCCTTTCTTCCTTCTGTCGTTCTCTTCCCGTATGTGCCTCATAAGCCATCCGTCCACCCGTCCCTGTTTGATGGTATCAGATCTCCCAGGAGAGAGAGGGGGGGGGGGGGGGGGGGGGGGGGGCTCGTTTTAAAAGAAGATGTCCTTTGATTTCTGCACTGAGTGGTTGTTTTTGATCATTCTGACAATATGTTCATCTGAACGTCGCCGCAGAAACCTCGTATCTCCATAATTATCATTATTATATTTCCCCGTAAATCAATGCCCTGTTACTATACAGAGTCTGCACAAAATTGGACAGTCAGTCATTGTTCAAATAATTATAGCTGAGCGTCTCTTCCATGGTTGCTATAGGAGACTTGTCCCTGTATTGTGCTTTGAGTCCGTGGTTCACAAAGTGGAGTCTGGGGAGTCGGGGACCATGAGGGGTCCTTGAAGGGGTTTCCAGGGGTCCCCATGCAGCAAAACTAATTGATATGGAGCATAACATTTGTGTAAGCAATGTAGTATAGGCCTATATAACCTATTTAATGTGCATGCAATAGCACTTCAAAACGTTTTTGAGGGAGGAACTTTACATTTTCTTCAGCCATTAAAAGCTGATCTACAAGCCCACAAACAATGCCCACATTGTGAGCTTGAGGATCTGCATGTTTTTAAAACATAATGAGAAAAAATATAATAAAAAAAAAAGACAGGTCCTTGACATGAAAATGTTTGA
>NC_139698.1:8930634-8942291 GCF_964188405.1 Protomyctophum parallelum | reverse complement strand
GTTTCAGTGGTTAGGGGTGGGGGAGTGATTATGCGAGTGAATAGGGGTGGAGACAATATAGACTGTGTGTCTGCATGCCTCTGCGCTATAGGCCGACAGGCTTTGAACTCATTAATCATTTTGTCCTCGGTAACGTGCGACGTGATGTTTGATGTGAGCCTGATGTCACGTTATAGACGTCTCTGATGCTATAATTGGTCAGACTGGTCATCCCCAGTGGGTGACTCATGCTCGTCACCCATCCAGTCACATCACAGCACAGAACCATGGCTGTGAGCTGTCCTCACCCCCAGTCACAGCACAGCACAGAACCATGGCTGTGAGCTGTCCTCACCCTCAGTCACATCACAGCACAGAACCATGGCTGTGAGCTGTCCTCACCCCCAGTCACAGCACAGCACAGAACCATGGCTGTGAGCTGTCCTCACCCCCAGTCACATCACAGCACAGAACCATGGCTGTGAGCTGTCCTCACCCTCAGCCCCAGTCACAGCACAGAACCATGGCTGTGAGCTGTCCTCACCCCCAGTCACATCACAGCACACAGAACCATGGCTGTGAGCTGTCCTCACCCCCCAGTCACAGCACAGCACAGAACCATGGCTGTGAGCTGTCCTCACCCCCAGTCACATCACAGCACACAGAACCATGGCTGTGAGCTGTCCTCACCCCCAGTCACAGCACAGCACAGAACCATGGCTGTGAGCTGTCCTCACCCCCAGTCACATCACAGCACAGAACCATGGCTGTGAGCTGTCCTCACCCCCAGTCACATCACAGCACAGAACCATGGCTGTGAGCTGTCCTCAGTCACCCCCAGTCACAGCACAGCACAGAACCATGGCTGTGAGGATGGATGAGATGTCCTGTTCTCAATGTGGGGTCCAGAGACCCTCAGGGTTCCTCGGAGGGTATCCGGAGAACTCGCCAGTTTACCATAATCTCGCCGGGACGAAAAGTGGAGAGAGCACTCACCGCGAATTTAAACGAAGTGAAGATATGTCGCCGGAACTGTAGACAGCTCGCTGGGATCTGGACAGCTCGCTGTGGTGTGATTATAAATATGAGAGAAGACTTATTATAGTAAGGAGGGGGGGTTTCTAAATGGACCCTTATAGGCCTGTAACCCTGAGAGTGTATACAGCTATGGAACTAACTGGACCTGTGAGGGTCCATTTGGTTCCATTTGTAGACTCAGAGTCAATGGGGGGGGGGGGGGGGGGGTCCCTGAAATGTAAGAGTTTGAGAACCACTGGTCCTATAGAGGAATTTCCCAGATGACTATGAGCTCTATAAGAACTACTGCCTCTCTTTCCCTGTGTGTGTGTGTGTGTGTGTGTGTGTGTGTGTGTGTGTGTGTGTGTGTGTGTGTGTGTGTGTGTGTGTGTGTGTGCGTGTGGTGTGCGTGCGTGCGTGTGTGCGTGCGTGCGTGCGTGCGTGCGTGCGTGTGTGTGTCGTGCGTGTGCGTGCGTGTGTGTGCGTGCGTGTGTGTGCGTGCGTGCGTGTCTTTGCAGATCAGAGAAAAGCTCAATCTGACATTAATTTCTCTGTTTGGTTTTTCTATCCTCCATCTGGGGAGAGAGTGAAGAGACACCAAACAAAACATTGCAGCCTGTCCACTCGTTGGTTTGTGCTTACTAAAGTTATCCCTCTCTCTCTCTCTCTCTCTCTCTCTGTCTCTCTCTCTCTCTCTCTGTCTCTCTCTCTGTCTCTCTCTCTCTCTCTCTCTCTCTCTCTCTCTCTCTCTCTCTCTCTCCCCCTCCCAGCTCTCTCCCCCTCCCTCTCTCTCTCTCTCTCTCTCTCTCCCCCTCCCAGCTCTCTCTCTCTCTCTCTCTCCCCCTCCCTCTCTCTCTCTCTCTTCGGGATGAGGAGAAGCTGAGTTATTAAAACGCCAACCTCACCAACGGCAGGCAATAAATCACCTTAAATATCCAGAGAGAGAGAGAGAGAGAGAGAAAGAGAGAAAGAGAACGAGGGAAAGAGAGCTGGGAAAGGACAGAATGGAGAGGGAGTTCAGAGGAACAGAGAGAGAGAGAGCAGAGAGAGAGAGAGAGAGAGAGAGAGAGAGAGAGACAGAGAGAGAGACAGAGAGAGAGAGGGAGAGGGAAAAGAGAATGTGAAAGTGACAAATGAAGGAAGAGAAAAGGGATTTGACGAACAGACGGTCTGGGAGAAAGGGAGAGCAGATGGAGGAGGACAGATTAACCCCGCCTCCCTCCATGACAGATGGGAAGACCGGCCAATCAGGGTAGGCTCTCTGTCTGTCTGTCTTTCTCTCTCTGTCTGTCTGTCTGTCTGTCTGTCTCTCTCTCTCTCTCTCTCTCTCTCTCTCTCTCTCTCTCTCCACCACTGTGTTTTTAACTTGTTACATGTACTGTTTTTATTGGTTTTATTCATATTCTACTTTAAGTTGTCTTTTTCTCATGTCACCCCCCCCCCCCCCCCCCCCCCCTGGCCCCCACACGTGTAAAGCATCTTTGGGTAGGCCTATTAGTAAAGCGCTATAAGTCATTTATATCATTTCCACTGGAAACAGATGTAATCAAATATGAGTGACTATGGACAATGATACAGAGCAATATCGCAGAGAGTCAGCTGTTGAACAAAGTATGCTGAACAGGTGTAAGCCACAAAGCCACAGAGAACACCATAAAGGGCATCAGAGCATCAGAGAACTTGCTTCATGTGAGACAATGTTGATTGATACAATGTTGATGAATGTTGATTGATACAATGTTGATTGATACAATGTTGATTGATACAATGTTGATTGATACAATGTTGATTGATACAATGTTGCGGGGAATATAGGTGGGATGGGAGCGGCTCCTTTTGGGAGAGCTTTGTTGTTTGTTTTGTCCTCGATTATGTATGAATGTACTTGTATTGTCTTGTATTTGCTGTGTGTTGCTCATGGACCCCCTCGAAAACGAGATGCAGTGGCGTGCACAGACATTTAGAGGGGCAGGTGCTCAAGTGAAAAAAAGGGCACCTTGTGCAGCGCATTTTGGGGCGGGAACCCATTTTGGTGCTTTAGCCATTTAAAAATAGCAGATCTACAAGCTCATAGCGCGCCACCGAGTGGCGCGCTACGAGCTTGTAGGTCTGCTATTTATTTATTTTTATCGAAGAACCACTGACATAGAAACATAGCTTTAGATTGTGTGGGGGCCTAAATAATATAGTAGAAGTGTTTTTTATCAAGATTTGATCAATGTCACCGCATGGTCCACACACTACAAATTAAGAAAGAAAATATTTTTTTTTCTTTTTTTTTTTTTAGCAAAATTGCTAAAAGGGGACACTAGGTGGTGCTCTAGCACCCCCTAGTGTCTATCTGTGCACGCCACTGACGAGATGATGCATCTCAAGGGGATATCCTTTCTCAATAAAGGCTCATATGAGACGTATACGGTACTCTGACGATGAAGAGGTCAAAGATCTATATCTGAGGTTATTCTGCGAGACCTCAGTAAAGTGACTGAAGTCAAACCAGACCAGAAAAACAGCACGAAAACATGACATTTTCCAAAATAATGTAATGCACACAAAAGCTCTACATTATAAGCTGTGAGCTTGTAGATTGTCCGTCTTCACTAATAGCTTAAGATTTAAATTGGATTTAAGTGGTGACACAGGGACACACACTCTCCCCGGAGAATTAGGGCTCACTGCAGGAACGGAGTCATTTTCTAAATCCAATCATTCCGACTATTTTGTGTGACTCGTCGCGCCGGGTGACAGAGGTAATTCCCTTACAGAATGCCCTGTTAAAGCCCCACCGGAAAACACTGCAGGAGTGCAGGTTCCACCGTGCCCCAAATTACTCACACAAACCTCCGGGGTCGGACAGGCTGCTCTGAACAGCAGGGGGACTCATGCTGTACGCGACAGAGAAAGTGTGCAACATTATTTTGGCCTCTGGCGTTCTGCACCATGTTGCAATAATATTTTAGGCAGCACAGTCCCAACTAGCTGGGCTGTCATACCGACATCGGTCCCTTGAAATAATGCTTCGTCCCTCATCTGCACACACTAAAATACAGTTCAATAATAGGCTATACTGTCTCTTTATTGAACTGACGAGGGACACACTTTGTTCCTTATTTGGGGGAATCAATCAGTGACACACATCTTATGAGTTCAAACAGCTCAGACAAGAAACCTTCAGGAAATGAAAAAAATCACACCTGTGTGAAGTAAGTGGTGCAACTTCTTGTGGGGGTCTCGGGGGGGGGGGGGGGTTCCAGACCCACAGGAACGCACCCAGGGTGCCGGCCCGATTCCGGCGAGCCGCCCCGCGTCCAAAACGGTTGAGAAATGACAGAGTTACAACCATGCTGTTTTCATGCTCAGACACACCCACCCACACACACACAGTCACCATTCTGACCTGAGATCAGATTCATACGAGGTTTCCACTGGACACACACTGGTCTGATTAAACCCATTCTGACCTGAGATCAGATTCATACGAGGTTTCCACTGGACACACACTGGTCTGATTAACCCATTCTGACCTGAGATCAGATTCTAAAAATGTCAGTCGTTCTTCGATTTTTCAGAAAATAGCAGACCTACAAGCTCGTATCGCGCCACTCGGTGGCGCGATATGAGCTTGTAGATCTGCTATTTTTCAATAGCTAAAGCATAACATGATGCTGACACCAAAATGGGTGCCCGGTCAGAATGGGTTAAGGAAGTGGTTGCACCACTTAAAAACAAAAAAAAAAAAAAACATTTTTAAGGGGTGCTAGCCCCTTCTATAAACAGCTTTTGTCCCCACAAGTCTCAAGATTTGCCATTGACAATGAAAGTAAAAAAAATTACGTCAGAATTCCGCTAAATATGACATCATCAAAACATTAAAATATTAAACGCCATTGACATTGAAGGGAACATTTACCATCATAATTATGTAAACGAGCAAATCAGCTAACCAATCACAGGCAACAACAGGCATTCTCATTGGCCAGTATGAGCTGATGCATGATGATGTATGATGATAAGAGCTGATAATTCCGCTAAATATGACGTAAATTAAACATCAAAACATTAAACGCCATTGACACTGAAGGGAAAACGTATGTCATATGTAAACGAGCACATCGGCTAACACATGGGAGCGCTTGGCCAATAAGGGAGCGCCTTATACCTTATGTAGCAATGTCAAATGTCCGCTAACATAAATGAACGATGACGAGAGCGCCCCTCATTTCACACAGGTGTGATTCTGTAGAACAAAACAATAGCCTACTGCCTCGGTACAGTGACTTTATACATTGTCAGAACTTCAATGTGTCCTTATATTATCGTCACTTTACCCAAATACAGCTCAAGTGGATTAAGTGACCATTAATGTGGAGATATCAGAATGACAGGCTGAAAACCAATACTGTGAAATAAAATAACCCAAAGTTAAGTTGGAGTTATAGGTGGTTTGAACAACAGCTGACTCTAGTGGAGTTAGGCAGGTTTTAGTCAGAAGTGCTTAAAATGTATTTATTGCTTTTGACAGTGTCCAGTGTGAGTCCTTTTTTGGGGGTACTCTGAGAAGGGGTACAACAGGTACTCTCTTTGTCAGGGTTGGCAACCCTCAAAATTGGACAGAGACAAAAAGTTCATTGAAAACACAAAAACTAAACCGAAGAATTGCGAAAATTAAAATTCCAAGTAATCGAATAACAATTCCCCCCCCAAAAAATAAATCAAGACAGTTTTCCAAACGCAAGGCATTCAATTTAGACTTAGAGTACAGCATACCTTCCAAAACTAAATGTCAAACACTAGAGAGTGAACCCTCGAGCGTGAACCCTCAAAGACACCAGTACTATCTCAGCACCAATTGAATGAGGAACAGGCATAGAGTATATATATCTATAGAGAAGACACCCGAGTTCTCCTCCCATCCACTTGCATTGAGTTGCTCAAAAGCGCATGAGGCGGATTCACTCCTCCTTCCTGGTAGGAACAGAGTGCATTCTGGGACGGATTGCAATGGTGAGTGGCCCCAAACACATGAACGCGCTGCCGTTGAACGCGCACGAGCGTCGTCCGTCGTGAACGTGTACAATGATAGTCAACGGACAGCGCGTTCATGTGTTTGGGGCCAGGCTGCAATACCTTCATTCGGCCACTATGTCCATTTCGCCTCAAGATTTCCTCTGGGTGCCTTCTCTATAAATATATATACTCTAAGGGAACAGGGTGTAAATACACAAACAAATCAAGGCAACGACACAGAAATAAAACTCAGGTGTGGTTCTTATATAACAAGGGGGTGTGTGGTAGGTAACAAGGAGGCGGGGGAAAACAAAACACGCAATCAAGGCCAAAAACAGTATCCAAAATGGCCGACCATAAACCCAGTTGGTGGTAAAGCACTCTGGAGGTCTGCCAAAAGGGCGGAGGTCTGACCCACTGAACATCTAGGAGATGTCAAAGCTGAAACCTTTCCAAAATATGGAGATGAATCTCAACATCAGATGACAGACGATCATAGATGTGAAGGCTGAGAAGGTCCAAATAGATTGCACTGCATTATTAGAGCCGTCGCGTCTTGTTTTTAGTTTTCCTCTCCGAGTCATGGCTGCCAGCTCCCATCGGATGTTGTGAGGGAGTCCAGACTTCTCTAGACTGTGTTGAGTAACTGCTAACTTGCATAACACCTTCAAACTTTGACCCAAGTCTAAGATGTAGAGTTGATTGGGTGCTTGCCATCCTCCAAAGACGATGATACGATCTCCCACCATGCAACAGCTCACATTAGACAGCCCTAAACCCGGGCCTTCCCCCTTGGGCTCAACGTTCTTCCAGGAGCAGGTCCCCGGAATGTATTTCCACACATCATTGAAGGTCTTGTTTTTGTTGCTGCCACATAATATGTATAGCTCTCCATTGTAGGCAAAGGCTGAATGACGCGAGCGTCCTTGTGGACGAAGCCGTGCCGGTCTGTTCGGCAGCCAGCAGTCGGTCTGTGTGTCAAACACGCTGATGTTGTTGTTGTAGCCGGCGCCCCCAAACACAAACATCTTTGTCCCAATGACGGTGGCAGAGTGGTGTGCCGAAACAGGTGGCGGAACGCTTCTGGATTGAATTAAAGACCAGGCCATTGTGGCGGTGTCAAACTTGTGGAGGTTATTGGAGTGTCCTCGCGGGTAGTTGGATCCTCCATATATATACATGACCTTCCCCAAAACGCAGGCCGAGTGGCCCTGCCTCGCCTGCGGGACGGTCCCCGAAACCCTGGTCTTGATCCACCCGTGGGTGTCGATATCGAACGCATAGAGCGCGTTGCAGAGTCCTGCGGCGCACCAGCCACCCCAGACGTAGACGATGTCGTCTATGAGCGTAGCCGTGTGGCCACAACGTGTGGAGGGAACCTCGAGGGGAGTCACCGATGGGGGCAACGTCCTCCAGCGCAAAGTGACAGTGTCGAAGACGTGCACGTCCATCTGGCGATCCCGGTCGCTCGCGATGCTTTCCCCGCCAAACGAGTACACCTGGTGACCCGCTGCCACGGCGGCCTGGGGGAGTCTCCTCCCGTGTCCTCCCGGCGGTGCCTCCAGATGAACCGTCCAGTGAAACATTCCGCGTCGCTCCTCGCTGCTCTTTCCGATGTAGAACGGGATGTAGAACGGACCAATGACCTCGGTCAGAACACTATTATGGATGCTCAGGTAAGTGTCGTTGTTTTTTATACAACTCTTATCGCAATGAAGATATCCATATTTGGATGTAAAAGGATGTAAATGTCCATAATTTGGACCAGAGTAAATCAAATGACGTCATTGATATATCCATAAATCAGCGATTCCCAACCTGTGAGCCAGGCCGTGGTGTAAAAGCACAGTTTCTCAATTTCTGTCAATTGGAGGGTCTATATATTCAGTATTTAAGTCCGACGTCATTTTGTAGTGCTACGTTACGTCCGGGTCCAAGTGGCACCAGCTCCCGTCCGCATCTCATTGTAAATTGAATATCTAAACGCGTGAATCTTTTTACAGTGACGTTATTTTTCAGAAAGGAAGCCATTGAGGGTTAAAATGGGTCTTAATGCTTCCAATTCGAGTGGAATTATTAATGTTTTGTACAAGTGTCCATGACAACAAAAATATATGATGTGGAGACAATAAAGACTATTATTATCATTATTATTGAAGGTGGCAACAGTCCATTTGATCGGTAAAATATTTCTGGGGTATATTTAGAATGTGTGCAGGCTTGAGTATGTTGAATCTAGTTTGCATTATGAGGATTTATTTGACACAATAAAATAAAATGGCGATAGTATTCCATGTGGGACAGACGGCCTGTCACTGTCAGATTTGGGAGAGCAGCGCAGCTTTGTTGTTGCGAGGAAAGCGGTAAAATTAGACTTCCGTGGTTGTTTTCGTCTCAGATTTAGTCCGACGGAGCGTCACAGTATAACTCCATGGGGACACAAAAGCGACACAAAAGTAGGACCCGGAAGTATCTCAGGAGGGGGCGCTCACGTCACAGCTAAAATACTGAATAACTTGAGAAAGCTATTTCCACTTTTCAATACTGTTTTTGAGGGACGCTATAGCCCCTCCTATGCACAGCGTTGTGTGTTTGTGTGGATGAGCACGGAATGTGATGTATGATGTCGATAAGAGCGCCCCTCACTTCACACAAGTGTGATTTGTTTTACTGTACTTTTTCTCCACTGCAGTTACTTATTTGAAAACTTTAGTCACTGGTTATTTTTGAAAATTTTGAATATTAATACAAAACATACATAAACCCCTTCAACCCTATATATGTTATGCTGTACGTGTGGCTATTTTCAAAAGATTGTATTGTACTTGAACTTGTCAGACAAATAAATTGAAGAAAGAAAAAACAAAGAAAGTCACAATGGAGTACTGCATATGAAAATAGAAAGGGACGTGTTTCATAATACCTTTTATACATTTGCCAGACAATGTATTTTGAAGAGACAATCTTCAGCTCGACTCTGAATGAATCTGTGTTCTCAGACACATCGACATCGGAAAACACAACAAGAACAAAACCTTGACAGAAAACCACAGGCGCCACGACGTTGTGTTGAATTGAACTACTTTACGGAACACACTGTACGGAAAACGAATGACCTCCTTGAAAATGTAGACGGCAATTTACAAACGGCACGCTTTGGACAAAGGTCTGCAAGTCAATACTGTGAGACAATAGACCCCTTTTCAGACAAACGCCACACTGTGATAAGAGACACTTTACTATGTGCTCGCTGCAGGCTGGATTCAAAAGAACCCGGCCACTCATAAGACACAATGGAAAGTGGTCATGATCGAACGTCAGTTAGGTGGTTTTCTCCTGACAGCAACGAATACTACTTGGTTTCTGCTCTGTGTAAGCAAGCAATAATAATGATTTTCAAACCAAGTTGTCTTCAAAACAGCCTACAGTCACTGTGGCACATGCGGAGCAGTCGGGTTCTTTAGTGTGCTGATTACGTTTAAAATGAGTAATATACTATCTTATTCTTAGCCTTGGATCAAGTGTATCATAGATGTATTTTATCGAGTCTGACTCTGACTTTTGTGTTTTATCCCTTTATAATGTTCACGTTCATTTCATTGTGTCTCATCGCAGTGTGCCTGTGTGTGCGTGTGTGTGCACGTGCACGTGTGTGTGTCCGTCCGTGCGTGTGTCAGCATATAACCCATTCTGAACGGGCACCCATTTTGGTGTTGGCATCATGTTATGCTTCAGCTATTGAAAAATAGCAGATCTACAAGCTCATATCGCGCCACCGAGTGGCGCGATACGAGCTTGTAGGTCTGCTATTTTTGAAAAATCGAAGAACGACTGACATTTTTAGAATCTGATCTCAGGTCAGAATGGGTTCATCAGACCAGTGTGTGTCCGGCGGAAAACTCGTATGAATCTGATCTCAGGTCAGAATGGGATAAGGGACAGCCTCCCCCTCCGTAACGTCTAAATTTACCCTCCCTCCCAGTGGTGTGAGCAGGGAACAGCCATGACAGCTCTGTGTGGCCACTCTTCTCCTCCATTAGGGACAGGGAACAGCCATGACAGCTCTGTGTGGCCACTCTTCTCCTCCATTAGGGACAGGGAACAGCCATGACAGCTCTGTGTGGCCACTCTTCTCCTCCATTAGGGACAGGGAACAGCCATGACAGCTCTGTGTGGCCACTCTTCTCCTCCATTAGGGACAGGGAACAGCCATGACAGCTCTGTGTGGCCACTCTTCTCCTCCATTAGGGACAGGGAACAGCCATGACAGCTCTGTGTGGCCACTCTTCTCCTCCATTACGGCACAGAGCGAGGGATGAACCCACGGAGGACAAAACAAATGAGCAGGAGGAGGACGAGGAGTATTATACTGTTTTTTATGGTCCGTTAAAGGTGCAGTATAGCCTGAGCGTGATATATTTTGTTAATGTTAAGTGTTAAAGTTATACCAGCTCAGTTGGCCTGGTGGTTTGAGTGTCCGCCCTGAGACTGGGAAATCGGGGTTCGATCCCCGGCTGGGTCATACCAAAGAAGATGGGACCCAATGCCTCCCTGCTTGGCACTCTGCATCTAGGGGTGCGACATACTATAGCATCATGTCCAGGGGGTGTCCAGGCATAGACATATAAACGTAGACGTGTCAAAATTGAAAGCACTGCAATTTTCCCGAGATTCCTGATCGGAAGCGTGCCTAACATAAGTCCCGGAAAAGACGCGCTGTGATTGGCCAGTATAGTCCCGTGAGTGACAGTGAGACATGGAGGCGTCGCATGAGTGACGTCACTTGGGCAGCGACGCAGCGTGCCTTCAGCGCTTCCCCACGGCACTTCCTCCGCTTGACTTCCTGCCTTCATTGGAGACGCGTCGCTCCAATGAACTGCATGCAGCGGCCAGTGAGGCATCTATCTTTTCCATATCTATGTGTCCAGATGCCTCACGCTACAGATGCAGGAGACGGGCTCCTATAGCCTCGGTCCCAGGCTTACTGAAGCCTGGTCACTCACAGCCTAAGAGAGAAGCCTGGCCACTCACAGCCTAAGAGAGAAGCCTGGTCACTCACAGCCTAAGAGAGAAGCCTGGTCACTCACAACCTAAGAAGAGAGAAGCCTGGTCACTCACAACCTAAGAAGAGAGAAGCCTGGTCACTCACAACCTAAGAGAGAAGCCTGGTCACTCACAGCCTAAGAGAGAAGCCTGGTCACTCACAACCTAAGAGAGAAGCCTGGTCACTCACAACCTAAGAGAGAAGCCTGGTCACTCACAACCTAAGAGAGAAGCCTGGTCACTCACAGCCTAAGAGAGAAGCCTGGTCACTCACAACCTAAGAGAGAAGCCTGGTCACTCACAACCTAAGAGAGAAGCCTGGTCACTCACAACCTAAGAGAGAAGCCTGGTCACTCACAACCTAAGAGAGAAGCCTGGTCACTCACAACCTAAGAGAGAAGCCTGGTCACTCACAGCCTAAGAGAGAAGCCTGGTCACTCACAACCTAAGAGAGAAGCCTGGTCACTCACAACCTAAGAAGAGAGAAGCCTGGTCACTCACAACCTAAGAGAGAAGCCTGGTCACTCACAGCCTAAGAGAGAAGCCTGGTCACTCACAACCTAAGAGAGAAGCCTGGTCACTCACAGCCTAAGAGAGAAGCCTGGTCACTC
>NC_139698.1:8920634-8928134 GCF_964188405.1 Protomyctophum parallelum | reverse complement strand
CAGACAGAATGAGATTTTCAAATTATTGTACACTAATGAAGAAAAGAGTCAAAACTTACGCAGAAGTTGCAGGCAGGAATTCAGGATGTCGAAAAAGACAAAGTATAGTTAAAACAGGAGCAGGTAACAGTAACACATCCAGGACAACAAACGTATATGAACTGACAATGAGTGTCTGACTGCATGGAGTCCAGTTTTATAGGAGCTGGTTGATTGTATAGAAGACAAGGGTTGGAGACAGGTGTGTAAATGGGACTGCAGTGTGGTGGAATGGGATATGGGAGTGGCCAGGGTGCAGACACAGACACACCGTGACATCAAGTCTTTTCATGTAAGTTCTGGTAGTTCTTCCTTTGACCGAGAAGATTGTATCTCTTGTCTGTATTTAGGCCAGGTGGCATCAAGGCAAACATCAAGAAACATCCATCCACCTTTTTCATATAGCCCATAAGTCTTTGCGTTTGTGTGTGCATAAGTTCCTCTCTCTCTTTCTCTTTCTCTTGTTGCCAGTTTTGCAAGAGAAACAAGTGGCCAGGTCTATGAAAACAAGCACAAATGAAAAAATAGCTGTTCTAAAAGCTCACAGCGACACATTGTGAGGTTGCACATCTGTTATTTAAAAACACACTGAGAATAAATCGAAACATTTTCTAATATTTTTTAAACATTTTAATAACAAAAGGCACAACATATGTTCAGATGGATGTCCGTGGACAATTACATATTAATCTGGGGTTCCTTGGGAACCACTGGTTCAAACAACATTAGGAAGCAAGCCCAAATAAGCAGCTATACTGTACACTTTAGAATCAAGCCCAAAAAACATCAACCAGCAACTATAATCATTTATTTGCAAGTGACTTTACAGAAAGTCAAGTCAAAGGTTGCTTAGAATAAGCAGAAATGGCAACACGGCCTGAAGGAAACAGAGCACACACACACAAGCTGTTGCCAGACTTGAGCGTCTATGGCACGGCCGTTTTCAGCTCAGAGCTGTCTTAAAAACCCAGAAGAGACGCCAGACGCTCTGAGCGGAAAAACCGCCGCGCCTAGAGGCCCAAGTCTGGGAACACTGACAAGGAGCGCCAGTACCTTGGCGGGGAAAAAGGTGGATATAGTTTCTACAGCTCCACAAGAGACTTAAGGCAAAAATGCAACGTTTCATTAGGCAAATAATATTGCCTGATGAAGACCTAAGGGCATTTTCGCCTTAATAAAGTACGTCTCTTGTGGAGCTCTCTAGAAACTAGTGTGCCAGATGTTAGCTCTTCCTTTGACGCCATGGGGACCCAGATGTAGCGATGTAACTGGAGTGCTAGGCTGTGTGGCTGCAAGGGTGACATGGATAATGGATCTGTGATGGTGATGAGGCGTATGAGCCTCCTAGAGTTACCATCCTCCAAACATCTGCTTAATTTACTCCTGATCAGATCAATTGAAACAAACCGAGGAGAGAGAGAGAGAGAGAGAGAGAGAGAGAGAGAGAGAGAGAGAGAGAGAGAGAGAGAGAGAGAGAGAGAGAGAGAGAGAGAGAGAGAGAGAGACACACACGGGGGAGAGGAATTAAATTAAGTGGCAGTAGAGAGGAAGTGAAGTGAAGAAATTAAGGAACCAGAATAAGACTGGAGTGTTAGAGGAGGAGGAGAGGATGAATATGTTTACCACGAAGCTAAGGAGCAACGTTGGAGAGCAGAGTAGAGAGAGAGAGAGAGAGAGAGAGAGAGAGAGAGTGTGTATAGAGATGCGGAGAGAGAGAGTAGAGGTAGAGATGGAGAGAGATAGTAGAGAGACAGAGAGAGAGAGGTAGAGATGGAGAGAGATAGTAGAGAGAGAGAGAGAGAGGTAGAGATGGAGAGAGATAGTAGAGAGAGAGAGAGAGAGAGAGAGAGAGAGAGAGAGAGAGAGAGAGAGAGAGAGGTAGAGATGGAGAGAGATAGTAGAGAGAGAGAGAGAGAGAGAGGTAGAGATGGAGAGAGATAGTAGAGAGAGAGAGAGAGAGGTAGAGATGGAGAGAGATAGTAGAGAGAGAGAGAGAGAGGTAGAGATGGAGAGAGATAGTAGAGAGAGAGAGAGAGAGAGAGAGGTAGAGATGGAGAGAGATAGTAGAGAGAGAGAGAGAGAGAGAGAGAGAGTAGAGGTAGAGATGGAGAGAGATAGTAGAGAGAGAGAGAGAGAGAGAGAGAGAGAGAGAGAGAGATAGTGGAGGAGACAGAGTCGGGGAGCACGGGGCTGGATGATGGATGCTGTGTTCTGATTCGCTGGCCCCTAACGAAGACTCTAATTAGTGTTTGTGTAATTCTACACTGTCTCCTCAACCTGCTCGTCTTAATTAACAACATTCATCTTCTCCTCCCCAGAATCTCATCTCTCCTCTCCTCTCCTCTCCTCTCCTCTCCTCTCCTCTCCTCTCCTCTCCTCTCCTCTCCTCTCCTCTCCTCTCCTCTCCTCTCCTCTCCTCTCCTCTCCTCTCCTCTCCTCTCCTCTCCTCTCCTCTCCTCTCCCCTCACTCTCACTCCTCTCCCTCTCTCTCTCTCCCTGCCCTCCTAAAATAACACTGTGATTGAACCCCACCTGGACTCAACCTGCTTTCACACTCCGTCTCTCCCTCCCTCTCTCCACCTCCCTCGCCCCTCTCTCCCCCTCCCTCGCCCCTCTCTACCGACTCCTCTGCCTCCCTCCAACTACTTGACTATATAGTTTGCGCTCAACTCTCTCTCTCTCTCTCTCTCTCTCTGAGAGGGAGCCCACCCTCAGTGTCTCCCCAGGGCCCCCTCTGCTCTGACGGCCCCATTTGCACCCTCTTCTCATTAGCTTCATCACGCACGCACGCACGCACGCACGCTCACACACACAACACAACACGGACACAAACCTTCAGAGTCTTGCTCAAGGACACTTCGACACTAACCCAGGGGGAACCTGGCATTGACCCGGGAACCATCACATTCCCTACCCCCTGGGCCACAGGAGCAGGTGCATTCTATTCTGTTCTCATTCTGTCGACTGCTGACCAGTCTGATACTGCACTGGGAGCTGACCAGTACAACCACAGTCTGATACTGTTGTACTTGTTAGTATACAACCACAGTCTGATATTGTTGCACTGGGAGCTGACCAGTACAACCACAGTGTGATACTGTTGTACTGACCAGTACAACCACAGTGTGATACTGTTGTACTGACCAGTACAACCACAGTGTGATACTGTTGTACTGACCAGTACAACCACAGTGTGATACTGTTGTACTGACCAGTACAACCACAGTGTGATACTGTTGTACTGACCAGTACAACCACAGTGTGATACTGTTGTACTGACCAGTACAACCACAGTGTGATACTGTTGTACTGACCAGTACAACCACAGTGTGATACTGTTGTACTGACCAGTACAACCACAGTGTGATACTGTTGTACTGACCAGTACAACCACAGTGTGATACTGTTGTACTGACCAGTACAACCACAGTGTGACACCAAAAAGGAACTCTTACGCGTTTCGGCTATGCAGCCTTCAACAGTGTGATACTGTTGTACTGGGAGCTGACCAGTACAACCACAGTGTGATACTGTTGTACTGGGAGCTGACCAGTACAACCACAGTCTGATCTGGTTGTACTGGGAGCTGACCAGTACAACCACAGTGTGATACTGTTGTACTGGGAGCTGACCAGTACAACCACAGTCTGATCTGGTTGTACTGGGAGCTGACCAGTACAACCACAGTCTGATACTGTTGTACTGCATGCGAGCTGACCAGTACAACCACAGTCTGATACTGTTGTACTGGGAGCTGACCAGTACAACCACAGTCTACTACTGTGTCTTCTACTGTCTACTAGTCGACAAACATTTTTTCGTCATAGGTTTAGTTGACAAAATCAACACTGGAGCTGACCAGTACAGTTTTCTACTGTTACAGTATGAGCTGACCAGTACAGTTTTCTACTGTTACAGTATGAGCTGACCAGTACAGTTTTCTACTGTTACAGTATGAGCTGACCAGTACAGTTTTCTACTGTTACAGTATGAGCTGACCAGTACAACCACATACAGTAGTCTTGAGCTCTGGAGCGGAAAGACTGACCCCATCACAATGTAAGAACGAGTGAGGTGTGTGTGTGTGTGTGTGTGTGTGTGTGTGTGTGTGTGTGTGTGTGTGTGTGTGTGTGTGTGTGTGTGTGTGTGTGTGTGTGTGTGTGTGTGTGCGTGCGTGTGTGTGTGCGTGCAGTTTGCTGAGAGCAGCATGCAGGGTTTAACTGCAAGGCACCAAAGAGCCACTTACGTCCCATAATGCACCATCACGACCCAGGATGCATTTCAGCCTGAAATGTTGCTGGTCTGTCACTGTGGGTTAGATGGCCATCACACACACACACACACACACACACACGCACACGCACGCACACACACGTGCGCACACACGCACGCACACACACAGATGGTAAATGTCACATGTGTGTGTGTGAGCGCACACAGTCAGTCACACAAATTCACACACATGCACACAGCGTGTAATGTTGCTGACCTGCTGGGTTGGATAGCCATCACACCGGGCACACACACACACACACACACACACACACACACACACACACACACACACACACACACACACACACACATACACTTTTTACGTTTTGTTCTTCTTATACGAATACCCTACTTCGTCAGCGTTACACAAAAGCAGCAAGAATTGCTATCTTTGAACGTGATTACGTGTGTCTGCCTGACGTTGTGGGTGCCTCGAATACTTGGAATCCAGGTCCCCGAGTGCAAACATCTGACGTGAGATTGACGCCGCCATTGCCTCTCTTTAGTGTACAACAAACACTCATCTTTCCTGAACCGATGACGCCATAGCTTTTCGTTAGACATACCATTGGTCCGATATCTCAAACCCTCACCCTAACCCTAACCTCCCACGGGGCAGCACACCTAAACCTAACCTTAACCCTCTCCCAACCCTTAACGCACCCCTCACCAACCTTAATCCAGTCGTCTTAACGCACCCCTCACCAACCTTAATCCGGTCGTTTTAACGCACCCCTCACCAACCTTAATCCGGTCGTCTTAACGCACCCCTCACCAACCTTAATCCGGTCCGTTTTAACGCACCCTCACCAACCTTAATCCGGTCCGTTTTAACGCACCCCTCACCAACCTTAATCCGGTCGTTTTAATGCACCCCTCACCAACCTTAATCCGGTCGTTTTAACGCACCCCTCACCAACCTTAATCCGGTCGTCTTAACGCACCCCTCACCAACCTTAATCCGGTCGTTTTAACGCACCCCTCACCAACCTTAATCCGGTCGTCTTAACGCACCCCTCACCAACCTTAATCCGGTCGTTTTAACGCACCCCTCACCAACCTTAATCCGGTCGTTTTAACGCACCCCTCACCAACCTTAATCCGGTCCGTTTTAACGCACCCCTCACCAACCTTAATCCGGTCGTTTTAACGCACCCCTCACCAACCTTAATCCGGTCGTCTTGGTCGTCTTAACCCACCCCTCACCAACCTTAATCCGGTCGTCTTAACGCACCCCTCACCAACCTTAATCCGGTCGTCTTAACGCACCCCTCACCAACCTTAATCCGGTCGTTTTAACGCACCCCTCACCAACCTTAATCCGGTCGTCTTGGTCGTCTTAACCCACCCCTCACCAACCTTAATCCGGTCGTCTTAACCCACCCCTCACCAACCTTAATCCGGTCGTCTTGGTCGTCTTAACCCACCCCTCACCAACCTTAATCCGGTTGTTTTAACGCACCCCTCACCAACCTTAATCCGGTCGTTTTAACGCACCCCTCACCAACCTTAATCCGGTCGTTTTAACGCACCCCTCACCAACCTTAATCCGGTCCGTTTTAACGCACCCCTCACCAACCTTAATCTGGTCATTTTAACGCACCCCTCACCAACCTTAATCCGGTCGTTTTAACGCACCCCTCACCAACCTTAATCCGGTCTGTTTTAACGCACCCCTCACCAACCTTAATCCGGTCGTTTTAACGCACCCCTCACCAACCTTAATCCGGTCGTTTTAACGCACCCCTCACCAACCTTAATCCGGTCCGTTTTAACGCACCCCTCACCAACCTTAATCCGGTCGTTTTAACGCACCCCTCACCAACCTTAATCCGGTCGTCTTGGTCGTCTTAACCCACCCCTCACCAACCTTAATCCGGTCGTCTTAACGCACCCCTCACCAACCTTAATCCGGTCGTCTTAACGCACCCCTCACCAACCTTAATCCGGTCGTTTTAACGCACCCCTCACCAACCTTAATCCGGTCGTCTTGGTCGTCTTAACCCACCCCTCACCAACCTTAATCCGGTCGTCTTAACCCACCCCTCACCAACCTTAATCCGGTCGTCTTGGTCGTCTTAACCCACCCCTCACCAACCTTAATCCGGTTGTTTTAACGCACCCCTCACCAACCTTAATCCGGTCGTTTTAACGCACCCCTCACCAACCTTAATCCGGTCGTTTTAACGCACCCCTCACCAACCTTAATCCGGTCCGTTTTAACGCACCCCTCACCAACCTTAATCTGGTCATTTTAACGCACCCCTCACCAACCTTAATCCGGTCGTTTTAACGCACCCCTCACCAACCTTAATCCGGTCTGTTTTAACGCACCCCTCACCAACCTTAATCCGGTCGTCTTAACGCACCCCATCACCAACCTTAATCCGGTCGTTTTAACGCACCCCTCACCAACCTTAATCCGGTCGTCTTAACGCACCCCTCACCAACCTTAATCCAGTCGGACCAATGCTATGTCTAACCAATGCTATGTTTAACCAAAGTATGCCTCCCATCTCCACCACCACCACCAACAAAGATGGCGGCGCCCGTCAGCGGTGCGTTTGTACTGCAGAAACTACTGAGTGCATGTGATAGGGCTTTTACAGTGACATGTATTGCTCCTATACATGACCAGCGTCATGCAACGAGTGGACATGGAGAACAGCATTCTGCACTTGTTATTGTTTACGTCGCACAAGTCGCATGTCTTCTTCTTTGTGTTTTGCTTTATGACAGCTCTACAGCGCCACTTACAGGCCAGGGTAAACAAAGGATGATGTCATCATGGAGCGCCGTGGGGGTTCAGGGGTCGTGCTGGCTTGGAGGCGCTGCTGATCGTGAGCCCAGTCCGTCCTTGCCAATTCCGACTCAGATAAGCTAACCTTTAACTTCAAAGCAGAAAATGCAAATATGACCTTAGATGAGTTACAGATCTCTATCCCTCTCTTGTCTAATCTGACCACCTGCTCCAACTCACGTAGCGCCGCCACTCCGCTCCTCCACAAACTCATGTCCCCTCCTTCGCTAAGAACGACATGCCGCTATCATTCTCTCTCTCTCTCTCTCTCTCTCTCTCTCTCTCTCTCTCTCTCTCTCTGTGTCTCTGTCTCTCTCGCCCTCGTTCACAGAATAACCTTTCGGATGCCAGCCAGTCCGTTCCCATTGAAACAGGCACTTCTCACA
>NC_139698.1:8913134-8915634 GCF_964188405.1 Protomyctophum parallelum | reverse complement strand
TGTAGTCCAGGAAGTAAGTGAGCCCATGAGTGTCCATGACATCAGAGACACTGCTAAAATCTAAAATATCTAAAAGCACATTATTACAGACATAAAGACCCCCAGGAAAGTGTTCTAAATCTTCTACAACATATATTATTTTGCAAAAAGGGTGAACCACTTACCACTGAGCATGTTTGCTGTGTACAATTAACCGGTAGAAGTTGCTCTGTCAAAGCCAGTCAGCTGTCACTGAAATAAATGGTAAATGGTGCATTTATATATAGCGCCTTTATCCAATGTGCTTTACATAGGTTGTGCATTGCATTCAGCCATTCACACACACACATTGCGGCGGAAACCAAGCAAGGTACCAACCAGCACATCAGGAGCAACTAGAAAAAGTGCCCTTCTGGGCACAGGTCTCCACCAGGATAGGAATGTAGGACATTGCAGCTTGCCTTCATCTGGTGGTTGGATAAAAGGGCAACAAAAGTAAATTAGAGGTAAAAACACTTTTCGGCCAGTTATAGCGCCACCTTGAGGCTGAGTTGAAATTGTTCATGTGGCATTTCTTCCTCGGCCTAGTGGGAATGTGTTGAATGGCTCTAGAGAGACTGTGTACCAATTTGCGCGATGTTTGGACAAAATCTGTAGGTGTACTGTGCAAAAACTTGTTTTGCACAAAGCGGCCTCCTGGTGGCGCTATAACAGGCCGTTCTGGAAATGTTGGGGCAGAGGTTCATCATTGGCATCCAGGGAGTGTGTGTGCAAAATTTGGCATCGACCGGGTTGTTTTGCACAAAGCGGCCTCCTGGTGGCGCTATAACAGGCCGTTCTGGAAATTTTGGGGCAGAGGTTCATCGTTGGCATCCAGGAAGTGTGTGTGCAAAATTTGGCATCGACCGGTGTTAACGGTGCCGGAGATTAGCTGCTCACGGACACACGGACGGACGGACGGACGGAGTGCAAAACATACTCTCCCCCCATGCCTTCGGCCTGGTGGAGACAATTAGGGGTTCAGTGTCTTGCTCAAGGACACTTCGACACTAACTCTGGGGGGGAGCCCGGGTTCGAACTGTCAACCTTGCGGTTAGTTCCCATCCAGCCACACTCTACCCCTGAGCCACGGTCACGGCAGACATGTCTGTGAGTGATGCACCCTGTCACTCAGAGCAGACATTTGTCTCTCTAAGCATTGACAAATATGATTGTTGTGCTCCAGTTATTCCGTTATACAGATCGACTGTCACCAACACAGCCTTCATGTCTGTTGTCTAATGTCTATGCTTTCAGGCCATTCCAATAAATCAATGGTTGTTTTTTTTTCTTTCTTTCATGCTATCACATTATGACTCAATACGTTTCAATGACAGGGACTGTTTTAAATTCAGCAAACTGCTCTACTATAGCGCAGAGCCTATACATTTGCAAACCTTTATACTGTACATGCGGTAACTCAATGAGTTCTCAAACTTTTACAGTTGAAGGTCGCCCATAACTCTGAGAGTAGTGTACAAATGGAACCAATTATAACAAACGTTTTAGCAGTGGTATAATAGAACGTTAAAAGTCTGGAATTCAAAATGTACTTTGTTTACTGTCTACTGTAGTCAATGTAACTGAGTTATATGCAATTCATTACTATGCTCCTCTGCAATTAAGCGTGTGTTTTGTTTGGCCGTGTGTGTGTGTATGTGTAATGTCTTTTTAATGGGACTTTTATCATTATGTCTGCTGAATGAATGTTTGATGTTTTGTTCATTGGTCTTCCCCGACTAGACTCTCTACGCTCTGCTTCATGCCTAATTCATGTCCCGGGGTGGCAAAGAAATAGCAGATGCACAAGCTCACAGTGTGTGCTGTCCGGGAGGACTCGTGAGCTTGTAGATCTGCACTTTTTTGGCATACAATGGGAATCAGTTCAGAAAAGGAAGGACATCAACCCTGCACCTACGCACGCGCACGCGCACACGCACACGCACACGCACACGCACACGCGCACACACACACACACACACACACACACACACACACACACACACACACACACACACACACACACACCACTAAAATGTGCAATGCCCTGACACTACCATCCATTAAAAGATCACGGTCACAGCACACTTTTATTCCATCAAGGGACAATGGAGTGTTTCTTTGCAGAAATCCGCAGGAATAGCAGCAATCCACTGGTACTATATGTTTTACTTAGGGTTTAGGGTTAGGCATAGTTTTACTGGGGTTAAGGTTAGGAATAAGGGTTATATATATATAAGGTTATATATATATATAATATATATAATATATATATATTATTAGGGACAACCCTAATTAGAATAAATTCGGGAGAAATTATAAAAATTGATTTAAATTGATTTAAACATCGGCCGATAATATACCGGGAGGCCTATAATGGCGGACAGTCCTGCTTCCTTGCATGACAGCATTGTTGTGCCGAAGGTAACCAGATCTACATACTGTAAGTTCACAACGTGTGGAGTCTGCGAACACGTGGTGA
>NC_139698.1:8894262-8909262 GCF_964188405.1 Protomyctophum parallelum | reverse complement strand
GGAGCAGTTATGTTTTATTTCTTGTCCACATTTGGAGTTGCATCATGGCAAAGTAACTACACAACCCAAACCTCAAAAAAAGTGGTCTTACCCTTTAAGTGATATCCAACGAGCACTTCCAATTTTCTTTTATGAAACAAACACTTTGCAGATAGAAAGAGGGTAATTCAAGCTTTTCGTACAGCGGCAATGTTGGTGAGTTAAACGTCATTTAATACAATCAGATAGGACTTTTCTGTTTGGATGTATGTGCAGTCAATGGGAAATTGCACCTAGTTACCACCGTAACACAATGGATGCCATCAACCCATCTAGACAAGATAAGGGAGAACCACTGACACAGAAAAAAAAAACATTTTCTTTGGGTAATGGGGTTCGTGTCGAGTCATTAATTATCATGTCTGGTGGAACAGAAAGTGGGAGCGGATTGTGACAGGTTTACGACGTTAGGGTTTGTGAGCACGCACGGTTATGTTGTCAGGCGGAGTTGTATACTTCCATAATGTTATGACGACAACGACAAACACAAATGTTTTATCATCTGAGACTGCATTGTGAGAGAGAGAGAGAAACACACACACACTCACACACACACACTCACACACACACACACACACACACACACACACACACACACACACACACACACACACGCAATAAAACGTCACGTTGAACTCGGTTTTAGGAAGCACTAAACTCCATCTCTGTGTGTCATTGCAGAGCACTGACACTTACAAGATGTTATCTTTCATTATGTTGTCTTTGAATGGGCATAAGAGTTTATTACAACTCGCTGATGTTATCTTTCAGTATGTTGTCTTTTAAAGGGTAAGGGTTTATTGCAACTCGCTTCAAATACTGCGCTGGCCTCTCTGCTGGCATCACTCATGGCTGCCTCCCTCTCGCCTGCAGCTAGTCCTATACTCCTAAATGCTGCTGCACGGCTTTTTAACGGGAACTCGGGAAACGAGAACACCCATCACCACTCACTCACCACTGGCTCCCATGCAGTGATTTTATCGTTTGTTTTTAAATCTTTAAATGGATCAGTGTCAGTTCATATCTCTGACGAGTGACGATGATATAACAAGTGATATGTCACTATCGAGATCGCATCGTTCAGCTGAGTGTTTTTTTAAGCTTAAGCAAGAGAAGGCCTTCTCAGCTGTAGCTCCCAAACTGTTGGCTGGCTCCTACACTAGACCTGTTTTTCTTAAAACAGGTTTCTATTCCTTGGCTTTTAACCCAGATTGATATGTACTCAAGTTTAATTGTATTTGTGTGTGTATAGTGCCAAGGATTACATGATTAGATCATTGACACTGGGTGGAAAAATGGGTTGCAAAATCGTGGGATAAAAAAAATACTTTTAATGACTCTCTCTCTCTCTCTCTCTCTCTCTCTCTCTCTCTCTGTGTGTCTCTCTCTCTCCAGATGACTTTAACCCCTTCATTCCTAAACTGGAGAAGAGTGTGAGTGGCAGCAGTCCGTCCAGGGACCGCCTCCTCATCACCTCGGCGATGCTCCTCCTCCTCGCCCTCTTCCACTCCTAGCGACTGGCCGTCCCGCTGAAGACCGTCGCCATGCCAACTAGCCTTTATGGAGCGCTGGACAGCGAGAGGAGAGGAGAGGAGAGGAGAGGAGAGGAGAGGAGAGGAGAGGAGAGGAGAGGAGAGGAGAGGAGAGGAGAGGAGAGGAGAGGAGAGGAGAGGAGAGGAGAGGAGAGGAGAGGAGAGGAGAGGAGAGGAGAGGAGAGGAGAGGAGAGGAGAGGAGAGAATTCCACGTGGAACTTATAGGAGGAACAAGACTCTGGAATACATTTTCAAGCATTTCTGTGTGTGTGTGTGTGTGTGTGTGTGTGTGTGTGTGTGTGTGTGTGTGTGTGTGTGTGTGTGTGTGTGTGTGTGTGTGTGTGTCTGCATGTGTGCGTGTGTGTGTGTGTGGGGGAGGGGGGCTGGTGTGTGCGTGTCTGTGTGTCTGTGTGCATGTTTGTTTGAGTTTTTTTGTGCGTGTGTGTGTCCGTGTTTGTGTGTGTGTGTGTGTGTGTGTGTGTGTGTGTGTGTGTGTGTGTGTGTTTGCGCACACATGCGAGTCACAACAGGATCAATGAATGACCACTCGTCATTAAGCATTTATCCAGCCGGCCCGGTAGGCGGAGTCACCACAAATGACTGGAAGATGATTGGCTGGACATACAGTATATGTACTCGATGGCTATAGTTGCCATAGTTTATAAAGACAAGTTAAATATGCTTTGATTTTGAATTTAAAAAAATCACCCTTTCTTTTCGTTTCTTTCGAGACATGCAGTCTGGCATCTTGGATGAACAGATCCCGTGAAGGACGTTCTTTCGACAGTTCCGGACTTGTTGGAAGCGGTCCAACGTGGACTGCGGACTCATTGTCTTGAGTAGAAGTAGAAGTGTGCGTGCGTGCGTGCGTGCGTGCGTGCGTGCGTGCGTGCGTGCGCGCGCGCGCGCGTGCTTTTATGACTGTCCTGTCCAACTTGTCTCAATATGGAGACGTCCGTGGAGACAATATACACAGTGTTTACATCCACAACGTTGATCAACGCTCAACCATATGAACCCATGAACTGATGCCATAGATCACCATGTGTCCCCCGTCGTCTGTGTCTGTCCGTCCGTCCGTCCGTCCATCTGTCTGTCCGTCCGTCCGTCCGTCCGTCCGTCCGTCCGTCCGTCCGTCCGTCCGTCCGTCTGCCTGTAGGCTATGTCTGTCCTTCCGCGGCACCTGTCTGTCTGTCTGTCTGTCTGTCTGTCTCTGTCTGTCTGTCTGTCTCTGTCTGTCTGTCCTTCACGTCCGTCTGTCTCTGTGAGGTTAAAGAAGCACACAAACAGACATGTTGTCTCTGATGTCCCCGTGGCTTGGAGGAAGACACGTGGAGGAAAGAGGAAGTAAAGTCACACATGGACGCGGACATGTTAAGACATGTCCAACGCTCTACTGGTCTCTACTGGTCTCTACTGGTCTCTACTGGTGTCTAACTGGTTTGAACTGGTCTCTACGTCGCCATCGTTTATTGTATTGTAATGTTTAAGAATGCTTGCGCAGCGGCCACGCGCCCCCCAGGTGATTTTTCAATGGACAGCACCACTCAACCTGAGGCGCGCCTGGCTTTTTTCTTGTCAAGCTAAGCTATGCTAAGGTGAGCTAAGCTAAGCTAAGGCTATAATGCTGTGCCATCTACGTTGAATGTGGACGAAGTTCACAAACCCAAAACACGTTTCATATCAATATTGAAATGGACCTACAGGCTACTATGTGACATTTCAAAATAAATCATAAACGATTCCAAACCTGGTCCGTTTACACCGCGGTTGTCGCTAAGTCGGCGCTAAGTTAGTAGAGTGCGGGCACTCGCTTGCATTAACAGCTTTATTTTTTATTTTTTAAAGCATTCTCTATTTCAATTCATTTGAACGTTAAGATGCTATAGCTACCATTAGCAGTAGTGCGCTAGTGAGCTAAGATAAACAACAGACTGGCCACCCAGCCAGAGGTGTGTCTGCCCTGTTCAGTGGCGTGCAGTGTTATTTGGGGCGGGTTGGCGGGCTTTGATATCCAATGAAAATCACCTGGGGGCGTGGCCGTGGCATAAGTCTGCCTGGAAGGAAATAATGTGGTGCGTCTACTGGTGGTAGAGAGACCTCGATGTTTATCAATGCAATGCTGATCTGCCATCCTCTGCTAACGCACGTAGAGGAGTGTGTGTGTGTGTGTGTGTGTGTGTGTGTGTGTGTGTGTCTGTGTGTGTCTGTGTGTGTGTCTGTGTGTGCACGTACGCGTGCGTGTTAGAGGTGCTAGCAGTCTACATTATGTACATCTACATATGATGAAAACGCAAGATGAAATAAATGCAGAGCAAACGAAACACACGCACTAACGTCAGTCAAACTTGCAAATGAGTTTCCATAGCGACTATATCACCGCATGTCGCCATGGCACCCGTATACCCTGCCAACCGCTGGCCTTGCAGGGGATCGATGACCAATACGAGGACAGCCTTACCGCGGTGACAGACCCGCGCAGGTCACACATGACGGAAAATCTTCAAAACGAGAGGACGCTAATATGCTACGATGATGATGATTTTTACAAACCTGAAGCAAACATTTCTTTATTGTAGTTTTTGTCCATTTTCTTTCTTTGTAGTTAACCCATTCTGACCTGAGATCAGATTCATACGAGGTTTCCACTGGACACACACTGGTCTGATTAACCCATTCTGACCTGAGATCAGATTCTAGAAATGTCAGTCGTTCTTCGATTTTTTCAAAAATAGCAGACCTACAAGCTCGTATCGCGCCACTCGGTGGCGCGATATGAGCTTGTAGATCTGCTATTTTTCAATAGCTAAAGCATGACATGATGCTGACACCAAAATGGGTGCCCGTTCAGAATGGGTTAAATCTGCTCAATTCATGATTGGGGCGTTGAGGGGTATATGGGGATAATGGTTGGGGTGTCGAATGAATGAATGAATATTTTATTTTCGTGTCCGCACAACATCTTGACCATGGGATTATCCGACACATCAATTAAGACAATAACAAAAACAAAACATAAACATTCAGGTGTGCATCCAGCCATGCAGCAACTCAACCAGATTTCAAACAGTATATAGGCTACAATGTAGACCCACACAAACCTGTTTGTATATGAAATATATAACAAATATATAATACAGTTAATTCTATACAATTTAGTCACCCTCCTGGTGTCAGAGGTGTCAGAGGTCATTGTTGTCCCGTACACTTGTCTTCACTTGTAGCTGTCTTAGAGTATATAGAGACGGCAACGCATTT
This sequence comes from Protomyctophum parallelum, assembly GCF_964188405.1. Classification (NCBI taxonomy): domain Eukaryota; kingdom Metazoa; phylum Chordata; class Actinopteri; order Myctophiformes; family Myctophidae; genus Protomyctophum; species Protomyctophum parallelum. Next base: position 8,904,432 of record NC_139698.1, on the reverse strand, counting down.
CTCCTTCCATCCACTTGCATTAAGTTGCTCAAAAGTGCATGAGGCGTATTCACTCCTCCTTCCGGGGTAGGAAGGAACAGAGTGCATTCTGGGATGGATTGGGCCAAATCGTGAACGTGCTGTACCGTTGACTGTCTATCATTGCACGCGTTCACGTGCGTTCACGTATGAAACAGCGTTCACCTCACCTGTCATCAAGAACGTGTGCAATGATAGTCAACGGACCAGCCTTGGCCCCAAAGCTGCAATACCAAATTCGGCCACTATGTCCATTTCGCCTCAGCGTTTCCTCCGGGTGCCGTCTCTATTCATATATATACTCTAAGGTATAGCGGTAGTTTATAAGGCTACTGGGGTTACAACGTTTCGGTCTATTCGTCTATTACGACCTTCATGGGGTGTCGTCGGGTCATGGTTGGGGTGTCGGAGGTGATGGGTGTCATTGACTGACCTGTTTAGCAGTACAGCATACGGTGTATGGGTGGGGTGGGGAACTCTTCAAAAAGTTGCACTTATAAGAACTTCTACATTAAGTGTTCATGCGTGTGTTCATGCGTGCATGTGTGCGTGTAAGAGGGGGGGGGGGGGGGGGCAGTGCGTGTGTGAGCGTGTGCATTTGAGTTCATTGTGTGTGTGTGTGTGTGTGTGTGTGTGTGTGTGTGTGTGTGTGTGTGTGTGTGTGTGTGTGTGTGTGTGTGTGTGTGTGTGCGTGTGCGTGCGCATGTGTGTGCGTGTGCGTGTGTGTGTGTGAGAGAGAGAGAGAGAGAGTGTGTTTATCTTGTAAAAGAACAAAAAAGCATTTATTAGTGTTGGGAACAACAGCTACAATCATGTTTACGTTTACCTGAACTGGAATGACTTTAAATGAACTTGAAAATAAAGTGTAAACTCAACAGTCAAACATAACAGCTTATAACAAACCACAATAATGAGCTTACAGACCTTACTTTTAAATACCTTTGAGTCTGAGTCTTTATTTCTCTCTCTCTCTCTCTCTCTCTCTCTCTCTCTCTCTCTCTCTCTCTCTCTCTTTCGCTGTCTTTTTGAGGGTTTGTGTATACCCCATAGCAATGATTTGATTGGCTATTTGGCTGAGCGCCCCATATATCGATAATTTGATTGGCTGAGCAAAGTACGTATACAGTACAGTATAGAAGATAAAAAGTGATAGGACAGAAAACTGAAGAGGGAAAAGTTAAGACACATTATTGTGATTGTAAGAGTGCCCCTCACTTCACACAGGTGTGATTTGTTTTTGTTGATTTGAAAAGCATTCAAAACCACAAGGTTACAGCATTTTGAGGATATTCACAATTAAGTTCAGGGATTTATTTCCTTTGAGGTCCTCTTAAATTTAACAGATTATTCATTATTAATAGATTAATGCAAAAAAAAAAAAAAAAAAAGATAAATAGAAAACATGACAGTAACATATGACATATACAACATATTAAAACAAGTGCTCCGTTATCTATCCTAATATGACCCTTTATAGGGGAAGCTTTTCCAGTAGACATGCCTTATTTGTCTGCTGTTTTAAATGACCCATGATGTCGTTCCACTGTGTGACTCCTACTGTAAGTAAAATATCCTTTGACCAGCTTACTGTTAACATAGGAGGGCTCAAATGTGCCTATATACTGGGTCTGGGTCTGGAGCAAATGGGCTGGAGCAACGGTTGTGTACCTCGACAGACAGACGGACAGGCAGGCAGGCAGGCAGCTAGGCAGGCAGGCTGCAGGCAGACAGACAGACAGACAGACAGGCAGGCAGGCAGGCAGCTAGGCAGGCAGGCTGCAGGCAGACAGACAGACAGGCAGGCAGGCAGGCAGGCAGCTAGGCATGCAGGCTGCAGGCAGACAGACAGACAGACAGGCAGGCAGGCAGGCAGGCAGGCAGCTAGGCAGGCAGGCAGGCTGCAGGCAGGCAGGCAGGCAGGCAGACAGACAGACAGACAGACAGTAGAGACGGTGTGAGTCGAGAGCAGAGGTTTGGAACACCTGGGAGATAAAGAAAATAAAAATCACCTGGATCAAGTGAGTCACACACACACTAGACACACATCACTGTCTTGTCTCGCCTCAAAGACCTATAGTTTACAGCAGACTAGTACCAGTGGTGGAAATAAGTACATTTACTTATGTACTGTACTTAAGTACAATTTGAGGTATTTGTACTTTACTTGAGTCTTTCCAATTTCCAGTATTTTCACTTCTAGGCCTACTCCACTGCATTTCAGAGGCAAATATTGTACATTTACTCCACTACATTTATTTGAAAACTTTAGTTACTAGTTACTTTGTAAATGATTACAAAACATACATTAACCACTAGCTATTCGTTTGTTTCTGAGCTATTCGTTTTTTAGTTCCCCGGACTCTTATTTGTAAATTAATTAGTTTGCTTGTCATGCCAGCGGCGTCCACTAGATGTCAGTGTGCTATCACTGGCACTCTGTAACAGAAGGCTGGATTCCATTGCATAGTATATAGGCTATACATGTTGTCGGTAAATCCCCTTCTGACAGGATAAACCCATTAGTAGGCTACAACAATGGCCATTGTGTAACTGCAGCGCTATAGGGACTAGGGAGTCTATGGGATTAAGCATGCAGATTGTGTTTGAATAGTGTTTGAATAGCTTATAGTTTGAATAAGCTGTTTAAAGCCTGCTACTGTCTGGAACACAGGGAGCTGCCCAACACCACCAACAACAACTGCTCACTGAGGTCCAGTGGTGTGTAAACTAAAATATCGCAAACACACATAAACAGATTTATGTTTATTATCATTAAACAATAAACATTCATTAGCCACTTCATCCCTTTGGAATGGCGGATTCGACCAAGACCCGAAATACCCGTGCGTGTGTGCGTGTGTCTCAAAGAATATCACTCAAGGAGTCTGACGACAGACCTATACCATAGAAACCTAGAACCGAAACCGATGGCTCCACCTCAGACCTCAGGTTGAGATCCCATAAGGTGAGACGTCACCATGCTTATGTCACAACAGCAGCACAGAGCAGTAAGACGCCCTGAGGGCGAGAAGTATACGCATCCGCCTGGGTGACGGCAGACGGAAGACTGCTGGGTGAGCGCTGGTGCTTTGGCATGGGGGGGGGGGGGGGGGGGGGGCAGATCAACATTATGGAATGAATTCTGTACTGGCCATATATGGAGCGTGTCTTGAGTGTACAGGGTTTGATGAGGTCGAATCAACAAGAGTTGCTGATACATGCAGATCTAGGATGATCCAGTCTTCTCCATGTGGTTATCCAGGGCAGTGGCGTGCACAGACATTAAGAGGGGCAGGTGCTCAAGTGAAAAAAGGGCACCTTGTGCAGCACATTTTGGTGCTTTAGCTATTAAAAAATAGCAGATCTACAAGCTCATAGCGCGCCACCGAGTGGCGCGCTACGAGCTTGTAGGTCTGCTATTTTTTTTTATCGAAGAACCACTGACATAGAAACATAGCTTTAGATTGTGGGGGCCTAAATAATATAGTAGAAGCGTTTTTTTATCAAGATTTGATCAATGTCACCATGGTCCACACACTACAAATTAAGATTATTATAATTTATTTTAAGAGCAAAATTGCCAAAAGGGCAGGGGGTGCTGCACCCCCTAGTGTCTATCTGTGCACGCCACTGATCCAGGGGTAGATGAGGTCAGTGTCGTGATCTTCACACATGAAAATGGCCATATATGGTGGCGTGATGTGTCACGAGGCGTGATGTCATGAAGCGTGACCATATATGGAGGCGTTAATAATGTCACGTGATTTCACAAGGTCAGATCCATATATGGAGATTAGGGATGTCCCGATTTTTCGTTCCCGATCCGATCCCACAATTTCTGTGTTAGCCCGATACCGATACCGGTATCACTTATTACTACTTATTCTATCTTGTGTTGTTAATGGAAGACTCCTCACTAAATTGTGAACTTGCAGTTTGGGCAACTCGTAGGCAAACTCCACATGCCCCAACATTGTATTCACCTGCCATAGTGTACCCCCTTACCCCTGTGTCGGATCCGTGGTTAGACTGGCATATTCGCCGATACCTATATGACCAAAAAGGGCCATTACCGATACTTTTCCGATACCGATACAGTATCGGGACATCTCTAATGGAGATGTAAGGCTCTCTATGGACACGTGATATCACAAGGCATGACGCATTGACGACCATATATGGTGGTGTGACGGACGCAAGAGGAAGGATTTCATAGTAAACGGGACCAATGACAATTGGACTGCATTCAGGCAGTCAGTCACTCTTCCACTTCTCCTGAACCCGGGGTAGCGTATGTACCGAGTAGCCCAACCCCTGCTTCAGAGCTTTATTAGCAACAGTCCAAACAGGCTCCTTAAGGGACTCACTGGACCAGTGACTGGTGTCGACATTATAGCTTTAATTCTGATACCATCGCCCACCGGACTGCCCGAAGTGGTGGTTGATCCGAGAGAAACCTCCTCCCATACATCCCACACAATATGGCTCGGGCCGAAGACGAAGACGACTACGGATACGACCTGGCTGAGAGGAGTAAGTCAACACTCTCACACATACACAAGACGTGTAAGGCCATGGTACAGTTCGCCATGACGTCTAATCCACACGCAAAACAGCTACTTGGAGCCATGGAAGGTGCAGGATGTCCACTGTCGCTCGGCCACGGCGTGTACTGTGAAGACTGTCCCAAGGGCGGAATGGGGTACTTCAATTACTCTAGTATTGGTATATGTCAGAACAACATTCGCAGTCAGTCCCAAGTGACCGGCGCCGTCGTGCATGAGCTCATCCACGCCTTTGACCACTGCCTGGGACGCGTGGACTGGACGAGTTTAAAACATCGGGCCTGCGCAGAGGTTCGAGCGTATAACCTCAGCGGGGAGTGTCTCACCGAGCAGTGCGTCCAGAGGCGTGCCGTGCTTTCTGTCCTGAGTGCTCGGCCTCTTCTCACCAGAGAAGAGGCAGAGAAGGCGGTGGTCGAGGTCCTGGATACGTGCCTCAGTGACCGCACGCCGCTCGGTCCGACTCCACACAGCGAGAAGAAGAATGCCTTCAGAGAATTATGAGAGCATCTTTCGCCTAATAGGCTCGAATGCACAGCAGCCATATTGGAATGAGATCGGGCCTCTTCCGTATTTTCTTCACAGGTGTTACCAATGATGCTAATGAGCACGTGGGACGCATCACCCCTCAACTATGTCTGCCAGACATACTGTAGTAGCCTGCCTTTTAAGCAGGTGAGGCTAACCATCACAACATGCTACGATTACTAGTAACTCACACACAGCTAATTAAGGCCCATGAGTTATTTTGCACAACTTCCCGGTTCCAATTCATTCACAGATTAAGATACAGTAACAAAACAAACAATTCAAGAGAGAGACGCAGTGTCAATCAATAAACAATTAAAACCTTCTTTCAGTCATTGAGTGTTGATAATGTCTAACCCTCAGATATGTAACCTGAAAACATGCAACGACTACAAAAAACACCCTTCCCAGCCAGCTGGCTTGAGGGTTATGGAGCGTATTTGCAAATACACTTCACTGCATGGCGACTGCATTGGGAAGCAGCTGTGTGCAGTGTGTGTACAGGCAACGCTCCTCATTATACTGTCTATGAACCCATCCACGGAGCAGTGCCCTGTAGGCCGGCTGGAGGAACTCAGTGGTGCGGCGTCGAGCTGCGCGTAACCCATTTTGGGCGGAAACCTATTTTGGTGTTTGCATTATGCTATGCTTTAGCTATTGAAAAATAGCAGATCTACAAGCTCATAGGAGCTTGTAGGTCTGCTATTTTTGAAAAATCTAAGAACGACTGACATAGAAACATGGATTTTTCAGAAAACTGTCAGGATGTAGAAGACATTTTTAGAATCTGATCTCAGGTCAGAATGGAAAACTGTCAGGATGTAGAAGACATTTTTAGAATCTGATCTCAGGTCAGAATGGAAAACTGTCAGGATGTAGAAGACATTTTTAGAATCTGATCTCAGGTCAGAATGGAAAACTGTCAGGATGTAGAAGACATTTTTTTAATCTGATCTCAGGTCAGAATGGCTTAATGTGACACCGCAGGGTCCGTAGGGGCAGCCCTCGGCGGACGGGCTGCCCTTTGACGATTTACAATTTACATAAAACAAGAGCAAAGGAGGACAAAGGAAATGTGTCCTTGCTTTGTTCCCAATCCGTCTAACCTGAGCTGATTCTCTCATTTCTATCATGTGAGGTCCTGCCTTGTCCACTCCTAATGAGAATTGTATTAATTTGAAGACGCTCAAGAGGTACAGCCGAATAATGCCCAAATACTGCCCAAATAAATTGTGAGGCCCGGGGCATCTCACTTCTTTAAACAAACATTGTACACTAAACAAACATTAAAAGTCCATAGACATAGACTTATAAGGGCACGGTGGCGCCTGGCCAAGCCCCGAAATGCCCACATGTGTGTCTCAAACATTATCACTCAAGGAATCTGACAGACCATCGAAACCTAGATCTGACAGACCTATACCATCGAAACCTAGAACCCATCGCTCCACCTCACACCTCAGGTTGAGAACCCAGTGCTATATAAAGTGTGATGTCACAACAACAGTTCAACAGTACCAGTAATACCCCTGAGGCCGAGATGCGAAACAACAGAGCTTCTTAACACATTGATTGCTAACTTTTGAAATTCTACTCAGGATTGCTTCTGCTAAGCGATTAACATTGGACTTTTTAACTTTTTAGGGGCCCACAGCGAGGGGCCTCTTATAGCACATCGCACATTGCATAAATCAAAAGGAAGCCAAACTAGTCCACTTCAATTTAAAAAAAAAAATATGATTCTACCATCTTCCATTCTGGAGATATTGACCTTTTTCTAAAACCTGCTTTTCACTGCACGCTGCTCTTTTGAAAAAACAGCAGAGATATGGAAGGTTGAAGTTGACAGACATTGACAGACAGATATAAAAATGAACACAAATAATATCATATACATACTACACACTGAATGAAAGCCCTGAATGTCTACTTTTAGGAGGAAAACAAATACACATGGTCCCATGTATAGTTTGTCAGTAATTGGCTGTTGAATGCAGCTTGCGCCCACCAGAGAGGATTTCAGAAAATGCATGGACCTGAAGAACCATTATTCACAAAATAAGGCCTATAGCGACATGTACATACTATATACCGTATGAAACAGAAGACTCTCTGCTTTCATAAGAAAAATACTTCTACTGTAATAATAATACAAATCACACCCCTGTGAAGTGAGCAGTGCAATGTTGCACTGCTCACTTCACAACATTGCACTGCTCACTTCACATGGGTGTGATTTTTATTATTATTACAGTATTAGTTTTTTTCTTATGAAAGCAGAGAGTCTTCTGTTTCATACGGTATATAGTATGTACATGTCGCTATATGCCTTATTTTGTGAATAATAGTTCTATAGGTCCATGCTTTCTCTAATCAGACCAGTGTGTGTCCAGTGGAAACCTCGTATGAATCTGATCTCAGGTCAGAATGGGCTAAAGTTCTCTCTGAAAAAGAGAATTTTATAAATGAAATGGATTCAATAGTCTAGTATTGACAAACAGTATATGGGATATGTGTATTTTATTTGTTTTCCTCCTAAAATTAGACATTTAGGGCTTTCATTCAGTGTGTAGTATGTATATGATAATTTATTTATGTTTATATCTGCCTGTCATGATAACGTCATGATGATGATGATTCTATGCACATATGTGATCATTGTCTCAGTAAACAAAATCAACAGATCGTTTGATAGCATAACAGTGACTTGAGAGGTTGACATGTCTGGACATGAACCACAGGAGCGACTCAACTCGCAGTGGGGGGGGGGGGTTCCACGACATGTCTGGACATGAACCACAGGAGCGATAAGCGTAGCCCGGCTGGCTGTGATTTCGACAAAATGACAGACAACACGATGGCTTCCGCAGCTTAGGATTGTATTAGTTATCCATTACAAACGGGTCGATTACGTCCCAGACGCCTTATCACTGCAATTGGCTGGCGAAGGCGCTATGGCGATTATGGTGATCAACTGCCGAGAATCTTTTTTCCGAGAATGAGAGTAGCATTGCAAACTGCAAAACGATCGATCGCAACTCGCAGTGTGGGGGGGGTTCCACGGTGTGATATCTGCTAGCCTAGTATACTGCTTCTTTGTCCAAACATGGCTGACGCGACGGCGAAAAAAAGACAGTTGGTCAGATGTATACTGCTTCTCCTATGGCGGTCCTTCGAGAATACGTCATTCGTTTCGCGTATACCTGTGCGTGAAATGGCGATCGACCGTTGGAGATTATTCTTGGTTTATATACGGGTTTATATTTCCGAGAATGAGGCGGCAGACCGGTGAGTTGTCGTTGGAAAGAATTAGAGAGGGCTGTGTCGAGTGGATCTGTGTGAATGAGTGGGGGGGGGGGGGAAGAAACTGTAATGCGATGGAGAGATGCCTCGGGAGAAACCACGTAGAAACAGGAGGGGAAGGGTAATCGAGTGTATTCACAAATTTCACACACACTAGAAAATGGGTAGCTCCATTTTAGATCCCCTGATCTGCGTTGGTCTATGCCGTGTGCAGGACGGCGATGCCGCCTCCCCAGTACGTCGTAATGGATACGGCATGCCTGGAATGTGGTTAGACCAGGCCTCTTTTCAGGAGGTGGGGGGCTTTAAACTCCCGGATCTCACAGCGGATCTTTCTGGAGATGATCAGTGTTACATTATGTGTTGTCCGGGCGTCAGAGAAGTTGATGTACAGTATACAGTAAAAACACCAATAAAACGCTTTAGAGCGTGATGCGCAGACGGCGCTCGAGATTAATAAAACGCTTTAGAGCGTTTTGCGCAATCGATGAGTTAATACGGCACAGTTGAGAAGCAGGAGTTAAACTATAAACCGGGTGTCAGTGAGGTCAGATGTAGAGTTGCTGGCCGTCTCCAAATATGCAGATCTAGCCCAGCCAGCACGCCCACTTGGGGCCCATGTGGTTTCTATGCGGATACATGGGTACCAAGTGGGAATGGGATTGAACTGGGCAAATTATGAGGGCATGGGTTGGAAGTGGGCAAGCCAATGTAGGTCCCACGTGGTTTACATGAGGGATAACTGGCATGGGCTGGAAGTGGGCAAGCCCATGCAGGTCCAACATGGGCTACATGAGGGCTAACTGGCATGGGTTGAAAGTGGGCAAGCCCATGTAGGTCCAACATGGTCTGCATGTGGGCTAACTTGCATGGGCTGGTAGTGGGCAAGCCCATGTAGGTCCCACATGGGCTACATGTGGGCTTACTGGCATGGGCTGGAAGCGGGCAAGCCCATGTAGATCCCACATGGGCTACATATGGGATAACTGGCATGGGTTGTCAAACCATGTATGGCTATCCAGGGTTTGATGAGGACAGTGTCGTGATCTTCTCCAGGTGATTATAGTCAGTTCCACATATGGAGATCCATGTGTTGTACCAACTTGGTTCATTCGCAAGTGTGACTCACTCGCGTCACGGCAACCACACTGGTTATCATGAGACTGTCACACTAATGTGCATTCCGACATGGGGAAGGGCCCATATATGGGATGTCGTCTACGTCCGCTACGTCCGCTGCTGAATAACTACCCGATTAAGACAGATTCCTTCCTGTGCTGTTGCGCGCCAACATGGACATCGAGCCGGTCACAAAGCGCCATGCCGTGATCCAGTACCTGACCGAGTACTGCACCAGGCACCATGCAGCCCCTTCTGAGACGCTCAAGGAGGTTACGGAGAAGTTGCAGAAAGTCACGTTCCATCGCGCAAATGAAACACTAGATGGGATTATTATGTCATGTCAGCACTATCAGATGATGTAACCCAGGTAAAGTAATCTGTCACTCTGCACGTTTAACTAAAGTTTTTTCCATCTGTCCATCAGTCTTCTCCATGTGGGTTGCCCACGCTTATCCGACACACCATGCGGGAGCAACGATCGGAGTAAGGTTGGCGGACATGCACTGCACCGTGCTTGAGCTTATGGTTAGGTTAGTGTTTGACGTATAGGTTGTCGTTCTAATGACAGTCGGACCAATAGTATGTCAAAACTAAAGCCTGTACCCCTCCATGTACGGCTATCCAGGGTTTGATGAGG
>NC_139698.1:8866762-8889262 GCF_964188405.1 Protomyctophum parallelum | reverse complement strand
CTTGTTGCACACTAGTAGGCCATAAATGGCCAACTAGTGCGCAAGCAGAGCGCGCATGTACCAAATTGTGCCTGATCTGCTGGGACCAGAGTACGTGGTGTGTATCATTTAGAGCTAGTCATACATCAAATCTGTGCCCGGATTGCTGGACCAATGATGACGAAATGACCATATTTCTTACATACACACCACGTACTCTGGTCCCAGCAGATCAGGCACAATTTGGTAAATTATTTTTTATTGATTATGTATATAGTATACGTATGACTAGCTCTAAATGATGACGTAAGAAATATATATAGTATATATATAGTATATAGGCATATACTATATATGTATACATATATACTCTATACTCTATACTCTATACTGTATAAAGTGTGTAGTTGTAAGTTGATTAGCGGTATTCTGTGATCGGCCTGGTCCAAAAACCGTGACAGCCGTTCCGCCATTTCAGGACCCCCCCAGAAAAACATCAAATCTGTGCCCGTATTGCTGGACCAATGATGACGAAATGACCATATTTCTTACGTCATCATTTAGAGCTAAATGATGACGTAAGAAATATATATAGTATATATATAGTATATAGGCATATACTATATATGTATACATATATACTCTATACTCTATACTGTATAAAGTGTGTAGTTGTAAGTTGATTAGCGGTATTCTGTGATCGGCCTGGTCCAAAAACCGTGACAGCCGTTCCGCCATTTCAGGACCCCCCCAGAAAAACATCAAATCTGTGCCCGTATTGCTGGACCAATGATGACGAAATGACCATATTTCTTACGTCATCATTTAGAGCTAGTCATACACATACGTGTATGACTAGCTCTAAATGATGACGTAAGAAATACGTGTATGACTAGCTCTAAATGATGACGTAAGAAATATGGTCATTTCGTCATCATTGGTCCAGCAATACGGGCACAGATTTGATGTTTTTCTGGGGGGGTCCTGAAATGGCGGAACGGCTGTCACGACAAATGGACCAGGCCGATCACATTACTTGCGCGCTCTGCTTGCGCAAGTAATAATAATAATAATAAATATAGCTGCAAGCAGCTATAAGACGGGTCAAGGCCAAAAAGAAAATATATACGCAATATATACAATGAGCTACAAACATTGATGACTGAAATTATTTTACAGGTAATAATAAATAAATAGATAAAAATGTAGTCTCTGTGACTCATCTAGGGGTCGCAATCAGCATTCAAAGATTTTTCTAGAAGCATTGTCATTTGGCTGTTTACTTCCTGATTGGTTAGTCGTCATTTCTCAGCCAATCAAATCATCACAGAGTCAGACTCCATTCACATATACAGTATGGAAATGCGATTTCTGTGATGTGGCAAAATAAAAGGCCCGAAAAGTGGATTGAACAAATCATAACAATTTATTCATCGGGAGATCTCTAAAGGTCAAAGGTCTTTTGACAAAATGAGTGTGAGCTTATAAGTTCCTGAGGGATTCTCATCATGGACCTCTTACCACATTACCCAATTCATTGCCTGAATTAGGGTGTGTGTGTGTTCTCCTCCTGCCCTGCAGGAACAGTTGCTGTCTTTGATCCACTTTGAGCGGCGGAGCTCTCGGTGGATCACAACGCCACTTATTTACGAGGCTGTCACTCACGTCTCGGACACGCCCAACGTGGTGCATTTTGTGAATGTCCGCACCGCGAGCATCCGCGGCGCGCAGCTGGTGGTGCAGCCCCAAATAGGCCTATACAGTAACAGTATGGTAATAGCCTCTGTCTGCTATACGCTCCTGTAGCCAAATGGCTATAAAGCGCATTATTGGCTATCTCCCCTATACCCCACCATAAGCCCTCAATGGGGCGCTGGGTTTTTAGTTCTAATTCGCTTATTTCCATCGCTCGAAAATCAATCATTTTTTTGTATAAATCCTCTCTTCATATAAACAGTATGTGTAGCGGGGAACACAGCATGGAGCTCGCAAAGTCTCACGATAGACGTGAAGTGTGACATGTTGACATTATGAAGAGAGGATTTATTTATGAATGCTTTGGTGATATAAGCGGATTAGCACTACCTTCATGGTGGGGTAGGGGAAATAGCCAGTAACGCATTTTTGCACAAAATAACACCTGGACCACTGTTGCGGAGCCAACAACTACAACGGAAGGTAAGAAAGCCTTCTATAGCATGAAACTCTCCTTTAAGAGAAGAAAAGATAATAGAAAAAAATTACTTCCACAAGAATAGAATAGACCAGAATAGTCTTTATTTGTATAGTGCCAGTCACTTGTTTGTAACGTGCAGTGAAATCCACACGTGAGGCTGAAGCTCGCATGTCTCGCCTGGATGGGGTCTGGATGGGGTCTGGATGGGGTCTGCGAGGAAATACATCTACATTTTGGGGATCCTTTGACGTGAAAAAGTTTTTTTTTTTTTTGATGAATGGCCAGAGTGAGAGGCTGAGGACTGAGTCCTCCTCGGTATAGGCCTGCAGAGTGAGAGGCTGAGGACTGAGTCCTCCTCGGTATAGGCCTGCAGAGTGAGAGGCTGAGGACTGAGTCCTCCTCGGTATAGGCCTGCAGAGTGAGAGGCTGAGGACTGAGTCCTCCTCGGTATAGGCCTGCAGAGTGAGAGGCTGATCGAGGACTGAGTCCTCCTCGGTACAGGCCTGCAGAGTGAGAGGCTGATCGAGGACTGAGTCCTCCTCGGTACAGGCCTGCAGAGTGAGAGGCTGATCGAGGACTGAGTCCTCCTCGGTACAGGCCTGCAGAGTGAGAGGCTGAGGACTGAGTCCTCCTCGGTACAGGCCTGCAGAGTGAGAGGCTGAGGACTGAGTCCTCGTTGGTATAGGCCTGCAGAGTGAGAGGCTGATCGAGGACTGAGTCCTCGTTGGTATAGGCCTGCAGAGTGAGAGGCTGATCGAGGACTGAGTCCTCCTCGGTATAGGCCTGCAGAGTGAGAGGCTGATCGAGGACTGAGTCCTCCTCGGTACAGGCCTGCAGAGTGAGAGGCTGATCGAGGACTGAGTCCTCCTCGGTATAGGCCTGCAGAGTGAGAGGCTGAGGACTGAGTCCTCCTCGGTACAGGCCTGCAGAGTGAGAGGCTGATGGAGGACTGAGTCCTCCTCGGTATAGGCCTGCAGAGTGAGAGGCTGATCGAGGACTGAGTCCTCCTCGGTATAGGCCTGCAGAGTGAGAGGCTGATCGAGGACTGAGTCCTCCTCGGTACAGGCCTGCAGAGTGAGAGGCTGATCGAGGACTGAGTCCTCCTCGGTACAGGCCTGCAGAGTGAGAGGCTGATGGAGGACTGAGTCCTCCTCGGTACAGGCCTGCAGAGTGAGAGGCTGATCGAGGACTGAGCCCGGCCTTCTTCAGCATCCTAATGAAGTGCAGCCGCAGCTGTGTTTTCAGTCCAGCTCAGATTGTGTGACACATGAAGGCCAATTACGGAACTTAAAGCTGTCTGCCTGCTCTCCAGCGCTGTGCCCTTGGTGGTGAGTTGTCGCAGTGTGTGAGGTACCCTTCCCACCATCCACAATTACTGCCGTTGTCTTGTCCACGTTGAGGACGAGGTCATGTTGTCCTCTCCGTAGCTGATGATGTTGATCACCTGATCTCTGTACCCTGACTAGTCTCCTCCCTTAACCCATTTAGGCCTGTCTTCAAAATGGGTTCCCGCCCAGAATGGATTAATAAGGCCCAGCTAGGATGATCGTGTCATCGGCATATTTTCTTATAATATAATGTTACTCTTCTGGGTGAAAATGTGTGTACACGGCATAGAGTTATATGGGCATGCAGCCCTGAGGTGTTCCAGTACTAACTGTGAGCTCGGCTGAGATCTCATTTCCCATCCTCACAACGTGTAGCCTGTCTTATCAAGAAGTCCAATATCCAATTGCAGGTGGGTGTTCATGGTATAACGTTTCATAAAATTCATACCATACTGAATTATGCTGAAAGCCGAGCTGTAATCCAGAAAGACCATACAAGTATGCGTTTCTCTTTTGTCCAGTGCCAGTGCCAGTGCTACTGAAGTCAGTGCCACTGGTCTGCAATCATTCATTGTACTTGAGTTGCCATTTTTAGGGACTGGTATTTTGACAAAAGACTTGAAAGACCATGGGTACTATTTCCTGTGCAAGGGAGTTGTTACAGATGCATTGCAACATGTTGTGAGCATCACGACATGTGAGCTTGTAGATGGCAATGTGCTTGTAGATCGGCAGTTTTTTCCCCCTTTTTAACCCATTTAGACCGTAGGAAGTGTGGAAACGTCATAGCTAATCCAGCCGATGGATTGCTATAGGACGTCACTGCGCAAAAAGCATGGAATACAGATGTGTATATCACAGGAAACTCCCGTTAAACTCCTGTAAACTCCCGAATTGTACCATCACACCTGTTACGTATATTACCGTATATTAACTGTATATGCCCGCTAAGCTTGAGGTTCACGGGCAAAATACAGTGCCCATAATTGCCCGTTAACTCACGCAGTGAGTCCTATAGCGCATTTTCACCAATACGGGAGGGGGCTCTGATCGCTGAACCAATAGTTCTCCAGTGCTCGCTCCATACGTGCCCGCCATAGAGCATATATGAATAGAGAAGGCACCCAGAGGAAACCCTGAGGCGAAATGGACATAGTGGCCGAATGAAGGTATTGCAGCCTGGCCCCAAACACATGAACGCGCTGGTCCGTTGACTATCATTGTGCACGTTCACGACGGCAGCACGCTCGTTCGCGTTCGTGCACGTTCAACGGCAGCGCGTTCATGTGTTTAGGGCCAATCCATCTCAGAATGCAATCTGTTCCTACCCGGAAGGAGGAGTGAAATCGCCTCATGCGCTTTTTTGAGCAACTTAATGCAAGTGGATGGAAGGAGAACTCGGGTGCCCTCTCTATTCATATATACTCTAAGGTGCCCGCCCCTAGAAGGCACACTGGCTGGGCCATGGTACCCCACCTGTAATGCTAGAGAATTTATGATCAATGAATCAATGAATGAATCAATGAATCAATCAATGAATCAATCAATGACTCTTTTATGCCCATAATATGGAGATCTCTGTATCAGTCGGTCCTTGTCTCTTTTATGCCCATATATGGAGATCCGTGATGTCATCATTATACTGTATGTCCATATGTATTTCCCTGATGTCATCATTATACTGTATATCCATATATGTAGATCTCTGTATTTCCCTGATGTCATCATCAGTACATGTCATCATATAAGGGCGTGCCCCTTGTTGTGTCCATATATGGAGCCGACTGATTTATTTACGCCTGACGCCATGACGACACAATGAGGTCAGACATCAACACACTCCATATTTGGGCGTATTAGCTGCATTGGGAACTCCTTGTATGGTTATGTCTGAGTCACGGTGACATGAGCGTGACGTCAGAGGTCCAAACGCTAAAAGATCTGATCATAGATTTTCATTATCATTATTTAAAAGCGGAGCGACGCTGGAAGGACATCTCCTGCTGTAATCTTAGTAACAATAGTTGTACAATATTTCCTGCGTTTCATACATTGACTTGTACTGTAGAAATGGCGTCTGCCAGTAGTCTCCTGTACGAAAAGCACTTCCTGTGTTCCATCTGCCTGGATGTGTGGACCGATCCGTTCACCATTCCTTGCGGACACAACTACTGCAAATCCTGCATCACACACTACTGGGACACTAGTGCTGTGTGCCAGTGTCCACTTTGTAAAGAAACCTTCGATAGGAGGCCGAAAGCATCCGTCAACACTTTCATTTCCGAGATGGTTCGTCAGTTCAGGAGTCGCAAGTGGAAAGAAGAATACGAAGCAAAGACCGAGGATGAAGTTCGGCAGATGATCCAGCAGAGACACGTGAAGATCCAGGAGTTCAAACGGTCAGTAGAGCTCAGCGACAAGGAAGCGTCCACAGCGATGGCAGACGGTGTGCACATCATCGCTGCTCTCAACAGTATGGTAATAGCCTCTGTCTGCTACGCTCCTGAAGCCAAATGGCTATAACTCCATTCTGACCTGAGATCAGATTCATACGAGGTTTCCGCTGGACACACACTGGTCTGATTGACTCATTCTGACCTGAGATCAGATTTTAAAAAATGTCAGTCGTTCTTTGATTGTTCAAAAATAGCAGACCTACAAGCTCGTATCGCGCCATATGCGCGATATGAGCTTGTAGATCTGCTATTTTTCAATAGCTAAAGCATGACATGATGCTGACACCAAAATGGTTGCCCGTTCAGAATGGGTTAAAGCGCATTATTGGCTATCTCCCCTATACCCCACCATAAGCCCTCAATGGGGCGCTGGGTTTTTAGTTCTAATTAGCTTATTTCCATCGCTCGAAAATCAATCATTTTTTTGTATAAATCCTCTCTTCATATAATGTCAACAGTATGTGTAGCGGGGAACACAGCATGGAGCTCGCAAAGTCTCACGATAGACGTGAAGTGTGACATGTTGACATTATGAAGAGAGGATTTATTTATGAATGTTTTGGTGATGGAAATAAGCGGATTAGCACTACCTTTATGGTGGGGTAGGGGAAATAGCCAATAACGCATTTCTGCACAAAATAACACCTGGACCACTGTTGCGGAGCCAACAACTACAACGGAAGGTATAAGAAAGCCTTCTAGCATGAAACTCTCCTTTAAGAGAAGAAAAGATAATAGAAAAAAAAAATACTTCAACAAGAATAGAATAGACCAGAATAGACTTTATTTGTATAGACAGGAGGAGCCGGGATTCGAACCGCCGACCCATGGATCATTGGACGACCTGCTCTACCTCCTGAGCCACAGTCGCCCCGGGCCAGAGTGAGAGGCTGAGGACTTGAGTCCTCCTCGGTACAGGCCTGCAGAGTGAGAGGCTGAGGACTGAGTCCTCCTCGGTATAGGCCTGCAGAGTGAGAGGCTGAGGACTGAGTCCTCCTCGGTATAGGCCTGCAGAGTGAGAGGCTGATGGAGGACTGAGTCCTCCTCGGTACAGGCCTGCAGAGTGAGAGGCTGATCGAGGACTGAGCACGGCCTTCTTCAGCATCCTAATGAAGTGCAGCCGCAGCTGTGTTTTCAGTCCAGCTCAGATTGTGTGACACATGAAGGCCAATTACGGAACTTAAAGCTGTCTGCCTGCTCTCCAGCGCTGTGCCCTTGGTGGTGAGTTGTTGCAGTGTGTGTGAGGTACCAGAATTACTGCCGTTGTTTTGTCCACGTTGAGGACGAGGTCATGTTGTCCTCTCCGTAGCTGATGATGTTGATCACCTGATCTCTGTACCCTGACTAGAGTCTCCTCCCTTAATAAGGCCCAGCTAGGATGGTCGTGTCATCGGCATATTTTGTTATAACGTTACTCTTCTGGGTGGAAATGTGTGTACACGGCATAGAGTTATATGGGCATGCAGCCCTGAGGTGTTCCAGTACTAACTGTGAGCTCGGCTGAGATCTTATTATTTCCCATCCTCACAACGTGTAGCCTGTCTTATCAAGAAGTCCAATATCCAATTGCAGGTGGGTGTTCATGGTATAACGTTTCATAAAATTCATACCATACTGAATTATGCTGAAAGCCGAGCTGTAATCCAGAAAGACCATACAAGTATGCGTTTCGCTTTTGTCCAAGAGTTCCGATGTAAGTGCCAGTACTACTGAAGTCAGTGCCACTGGTCTGCAATCATTCATTGTACTTGAGTTGCCATTTTTAGGGACTGGTATTTTGACAAAAGACTTGAAAGACCATGGGTACTATTTCCTGTGCAAGGGAGTTGTTACAGATGCATTGCAACATGTTGTGAGCATCACGACATGTGAGCTTGTAGATGGCAATGTGCTTGTAGATCGGCAGTTTTTCCCCCCTTTTTAACCCATTTAGACCGTAGGAAGTGTGGAAATGTCATAGCTAATCCAACCGATGGATTGCTAGGACGTCACTGCGCAAAAAGCATGGAATACAGATGTGTATATCACAGGAAACTCCCGTTAAACTCCTGTAAACTCCCGAATTGTACCATCACACCTGTTACGTATATTACCGTATATTAACTGTATATGCCCGCTAAGCTTGAGGTTTACGGGCAAAATACAGTGCCCATAATTGCCCGTTAACTCACGCAGTGAGTCCTATAGCGCGTTTTCACCAATACGGGAGGGGGCTCTGATCGCTGAACCAATAGTTCTCCAGTGCTTGCTCCATGCGTGCCCGCCATAGAGTATATATGAATAGAGAAGGCACCCAGAGGAAACCCTGAGGCCAAATGGACATAGTGGCCGAATTAAACACATGAACACGCTGGTCCGTTGACTATCATTGTGCACGTTCACGACGGAAGCACGCTCGTTCGCGTTCGTGCACGTTCAACGGCAGCGCGTTCATGTGTTTATAGGGCCAATCCATCTCAGAATGCAATCTGTTCCTACCCGGAAGGAGGAGTGAAATCGCCTCATGCGCTTTTGAGCAACTTAATGCAAGTGGATGGAAGGAGAACTCGGGTGCCCTCTCTATTCATATATACTCTAAGGTGCCCGCCCCTAGAAGGCACACTGTCTGGGCCATGGTACCCCACCTGTAATGCTAGAGAATTTATGATCAATGAATGAATGAATGAATGAATCAATCAATCAATGAATCAATGAATCAGTCAATTAATCAATTAATCAATGACTCTTTTATGCCCATAATATGGAGATCTCTGTATCAGTCGGTCCTTGTCTCTTTTATGCCCATATATGGAGATCCGTGATGTCATCATTATACTGTATGTCCATATATGTATTTCCCTGATGTCATCAGTACATGTCATCATATAAGGGCGTGCCCCTTGTCGTGTCCATATATGGAGCTGACTGATTTATTTACGCCTGACGCCATGACGACACAATGAGGTCAGACATCAACACACTCCATATTTGGGCGTATTAGCCGCATTGGGAACTCCTTGTATGGTTATGTCTGAGTCACGGTGACATGAGCGTGACGTCAGAGGTCCAAACGCTAAAAGATCTGATCATAGATTTTCATTATCATTATTTAAAAGCGGAGCGACGCTGGAAGGACATCTCCTGCTGTAATCTTAGTAACAATAGTTGTACAATATTTCCTGCGTTTCATACATTGACTTGTACTGTAGAAATGGCGTCTGCCAGTAATCTCCTGTCCGAAAAGCACCTCCTGTGTTCCATCTGCCTGGATGTGTGGACCGATCCGTTCACCATTCCTTGCGGACACAACTACTGCAAATCCTGCATCACACACTACTGGGACACTAATGCTGTGTGCTTCCAGTGTCCACTCTGTAAAGAAACCTTCGATAGGAGGCCGAAAGCATCCGTCAACACTTTCATTTCCGAGATGGTTCGTCGGTTCAGGAGTCGCAAGTGGAAAGAAGAATACGAAGCAAAGACCGAGGATGAAGTTCGGCAGATGATCCAGCAGAGACACGTGAAGATCCAGGAGTTCAAACGGTCAGTAGAGCTCAGCGACCAGGAAGCGTCCACAGCGATGGCAGACGGTGTGCACATCATCGCTGCTCTCAACACGGCTCTGGTGAGCTGCAGTGAGAGGAGCCAGGCTGAGCTCATTGCCGCGATTAAAGTGAAGCACGAAACAACAAAGAAACGGGCTCGAGGCTTCATCGAAGAGCTGCGAAAAGACGTCACTCTGCTAGAGAAGAGGAGCTCTGAGCTGAGGCAGCCGTCACACACTGACCACCACCTCATCAACACCCCTCCGGCCAACAAGGACTGGACAAAGGTCAATGTCCATCAGCCTTCATATACGGGGACCGTGAGGACAGCTGTGGCTCAGCTGGAGACGGCACTCATTCAAGAGACGGAGAAGGAGCTGTGTGATGTTGAGCTGAGGAGGATCCAGCAGTATGCAGTGGATGTAACTCTGGACCCTGATACAGCACACTGTGAACTCGTCCTGTCTGAGGATGGAAAACAAGTGCATCACGGGTTCAATAAGAAGAATCTCCCGAACAACAAAGAGAGATACTCTCGATGTCCCAATGTCTTAGGACAACAGAGTTTCTCTTCAGGAAGGTTTTACTATGAGGTTCAGGTTAAGCGGAAGACTCGCTGGGATTTAGGTCTGGTCAGAGAGTCCAGCAACAGGAAACAACTAATCAGACTGGATCCTGACAATGGTTACTGGACTATAAGCTTGGCCAATGGAAACCTCACAGTGAATGAGCCTTTCGGTGATGTCCTCCCTGTAAGAGAGAAGGTCCAGACAGTGGGAGTGTTCGTGGATTACGAGGAGGGTCTGGTCTCCTTTTATGACGCGGAGGCGAGACTTCTTCTCTACTCTTTCACTGGCTGCTCCTTCACTGAGAAACTCTATCCGTTTCTCAGTCCATGTTTCCATTATAACGGTACAAACTATACTCCTCTGATCATCTCTCCTGTCAACATGGACTCTGCTGGCGGGGAAGACGACGGGAACATGTCCCCTCCAACTTCAAAAAGAAGAACATGAAGGTGTCTCCTCCAGGAGATTATTTAGAAATAAATGATGCATATCCTAAAAAAAAAGGACATAGCAGAAATATGTCACAGGTTATACCTAACAATACACACAAAAGGAAAACAAAAACACTGTTGGCATTATGCATGGTCAGAAAGCCGAACCTGTGCTCTGTTAAAAAAAATAGATCTGTGTTTTTTTCAGCGACATTGGTCAAGTCATATTATTAGAGCACACAGGTTCTCCTTGGCTCAAGGTCACCCCCTGTAAGTAACCTTTTTCATCCACGGCACCCCTGAATTACATTATTAGCACATATTACATAATATTACAGTACGAAAAATATGCAAATGTTTCCCACTGAGACGAGAAAACGCTCCATTATATAGGACAGGTTGAAAATAACTTGACATAATACTTGACATTTAACCCCATCATCACGATTCTGGGGGGAAACAAGCAATTTAGTGTACGTAGATTGAAAAGGAAAAAGGACTTAGGTCCGATTCAGTATAGAGGGTCTAAGACGGTTAAACTGAAGGAACATCTATCTATAAATGCACAACGTCTCTGAGCGTACGTTCCACGTACAAATTGGACACACACGTTCCCCACCACCACAGGGAGTGCAGTGCCCCGTGTCGAGTCCGTCGGACACACCGCTGTCCAGAACCGGCACAAAAGCCTCTGCCCGGACCCTATTAGCCCGTAGACTAATCCTCCTTAATTGGAAGTCCGATAAGGCGCCTTCCTTTCAACATTGGCTGAAAGAAGTTCTATCATTCCTGCCTCTGGAAAAACTCAGATATAAAGTATAGACAGAGCCCAAAAAAACTTTGTCCTATAGCTTGGAGTGCCTTTGTGGAGTTTGTTGAAGACTTTTCATTTCAGTGAACTGTAATCCGTACTGTACGTGTCCGACTGTGCTCGACTATGTCCCTGTCTTGACTATTTTTTTATTTATTTTTTGATCTATGATTGTCCACTGCTTTGTCCCACCACTTTTTATTTTTATTTTATTTTCGTTTTTTTGTTTTAGCCTAGGGGGGAGGGGGGAGGGGGGGGGGGGGGGTCGTATATGTTTGTGTGTTTTGTGTGTTTACTTGCTTACATGTAATGTAATGTAATGAAAAAATGTATGAACGAAAAAGAAATGTAAAAATAAAAAAGCATCTGCCCGGGATCTGGACCATGATCACCCCTATATATCTCCATATATGGAGCATGGCCTGTTCTGACATCACAATTATGTTTTCCGACATCTGCATAGACTCCATATTTGGGCATGCCTTACAAATAACTCCATATATATGGGCATGTTCTGACATCACAATGCCGTTCAGACATCTGCATGGACTCCATATTTGGGCATGCATGCTGCCTGACAAAGAACACCATATATGGGCATAAAAGGGACACATAATAACTGGGTGGGGCATGCAAGTATTCTGCTGCACCCCTGGACCCCTGGACCGTGGGACACTGCTGCACCCCGGGACCCCTGCACCGTGGGACCCCTGCACCCCTGGACCCCTGCACCGTGGGACCCCTGGACCCCTGGACCCCTGCACCGTGGGACCCCTGCACCCCTGGACCCCTGCACCGTGGGACCCCTGCACCCCTGGACCCCTGCACCGTGGGACCCCTGGACCCCTGCACCGTGGGACCCCTGGACCCCTGCACCGTGGGACCCCTGCACCCCTGGACCCCTGCACCGTGGGACCCCTGCACCCCTGCACCGTGGGACCCCTGCACCCCTGGACCCCTGCACCGTGGGACCCCTGCACCCCTGGACCCCTGCACCGTGGGACCCCTGCACCGTGGGACCCCTGCACCGTGGGACCCCTGCACCCCTGCACCGTGGGACCCCTGCACCCCTGCACCGTGGGACCCCTGCACCCCTGCACCGTGGGACCCCTGCACCCCTGGACCCCTGCACCGTGGGAAACATATAAGTATGTACCCCTGGACCCCTGCACCGTGGGACACTGCTGCACCCCTGGACCCCTGCACCCCTGCACCGTGGGACCCCTGGACCCCTGCACCGTGGGAAACATATAAGTATGTACCCCTGGACCCCTGCACCGTGGGACACTGCTGCACCCCTGGACCCCTGGACCCCTGCACCGTGGGACCCCTGCACCCCTGGACCCCTGCACCGTGGGAAACTCTGTAACTGTCTTTCTTAGTCAATGCACTGCTCGCATGACGCATGGCTCTTACTATTTCTTAGGACACTTCAATGTACGTGGAATTGGATGTGCCTCCTTGCACCCACGTCTCCCTCTGTGAGTGTATGTATGTGCTGTATCGCGTGTGCGTGCGTGCGCGAGTGTGTAGGTGTGTGTGAGTGTGTGCGTGTATATATGTGTCACGTGTATGTGTGTACTGAGGTCAGAGGAGATATCACATAATTGAGTCACCAGGTCGGAGCTGTACAACATGGAAATACAATCATATGCACAGTGCACACACACACACACACACACACACACACACACACACGCTGAGAGGGGGAGACAGTGTAGGAGAGACAGACAGTAGGACAGCTGAGAGGGAGACAGTGTAGGAGAGACAGACAATATGACAGCTGAGAGGGAGACAGTGTAGGAGAGACAGACAGTAGGACAGCTGAGAGGGAGACAGTGTAGGAGAGACAGACAGTACGACAGCTGAGAGGGAGACAGTGTAGGAGAGACAGACAATATGACAGCTGAGAGGGAGACAGTGTAGGAGAGACAGACAGTAGGACAGCTGAGAGGGAGACAGTGTAGGAGAGACAGACAGTACGACAGCTGAGAGGGAGACAGTGTAGGAGAGACAGACAGTAGGACAGCTGAGAGGGAGACAGTGTAGGAGAGACAGACAGAAGGACAGCTGAGAGGGAGACAGTGTAGGAGAGACAGACAGTAGGACAGCTGAGAGGGAGACAGTGTAGGAGAGACAGACAGTACGACAGCTGAGAGGGAGACAGTGTAGGAGAGACAGACAGAAGGACAGCTGAGAGGGAGACAGTGTAGGAGAGACAGACAGTAGGACAGCTGAGAGGGAGACAGTGTAGGAGAGACAGACAGAAGGACAGCTGAGAGGGAGACAGTGTAGGAGAGACAGACAGTAGGACAGCTGAGAGGGAGACAGTGTAGGAGAGACAGACAGTAGGACAGCTTAGAGGGAGACAGTGTAGGAGAGACAGACAGAAAGACAGCTGAGAGGGAGACAGTGTAGGAGAGACAGACAGTAGGACAGCTGAGAGGGAGACAGTGTAGGAGAGACAGACAGTAGGACAGCTGAGAGACAGACAGTGTAGGAGAGACAGACAGTAGGACAGCTGAGAGGGAGACAGTGTAGGAGAGACAGACAGTAGGACAGCTGAGAGGGAGACGGTGTAGGAGAGACAGACAGTAGGACAGCTGAGAGGGAGACGGTGTAGGAGAGACAGACAGTAGGACAGCTGAGAGACAGACAGGAGGGCAGCTGAGAAGGAGACAGCTAGGACAGACAGACCTGCATGTATGTATGTATTGTCTCATTAGTGCCGGTTTGACCTTATACACACCACAGTGAAGTGTTGTATTTGTCTCTCCTCCGGCTGTAAGTGTCCTCGTGTCCTCTGCTGTCCCGCCCCGACATTCATACATACCAGCGGGAACAGACCCAAACGCAGCAGCAATGCCTTCTGGGTAACAGGACCCCCACGCAACGTCTGTTTCACCATGCAGGCGTATAGTAGTTGCGTACTGTAATGGAGAAATGTCCTTTATGAATGTCAGCGTAATGTGCCATCAGTCAGTGTCACTCAGTGCATGCAAAGTAACCAAGTAAATACACAAAGTACAATCTTGAGGTATTTGTACTTTACTTGAGTATTTCCAATACTTTTACTTCTACTTTACTGCATCATCTCGGAGTCCACTACAATGACAGGCAGTTTCTGCAGTCAAAAAGCACTTTGTGTTTGAAATAGACACTTGATTTAGGGCCCTAAGGATGAATACAACATTACTAATGCTAATGCTGTCCTATCAAATTATTATTAGATAGGGGGGTGAAATTATGACAGGCAGAATATGACTGTCAAAATATGAC
The DNA here is from genome assembly GCF_964188405.1 of Protomyctophum parallelum. NCBI lineage: Eukaryota > Metazoa > Chordata > Actinopteri > Myctophiformes > Myctophidae > Protomyctophum > Protomyctophum parallelum. The sequence continues at coordinate 8,874,709 of NC_139698.1, read as the reverse complement.
CCCGAGTCAAAAACACTTTGTATTTAAATACACACTCATACTTTCTAAGGGGTGATTTGAGGCCCTAAGGATTAATACAACATTTTAAATCACTGTCCAATCTTTAGATAGGGAAATTATGACAGGCAGTTACTGCCGTCAAAATATGACCCCCCCCCCCCCAGTCAAAAACACTTATTTAAATATACACTTGTGCTTCCTAAAGTGAGAGTTGGGGTCATAAAGATGAATAAAAAAATCAATATAAGCATCTTCAATTATAGTAAGAGACCACACCTTCGCTCAAGATTAACAGTTTATTGAAACAGAATGAGATGAATGCGTGGAGTGGAGTGAGGAACCCAAGGTATAGGGTGGGGGCGTATAGTCTCTGGAGCTGACCGTCATCTTTGCTCTACTCGGAATGAGCGGTTGGGTCGTCTCTGCTCCGTCACTGGATTCCTAGAGAATCGAGGCAGAAGGAGGAGGTTGGGGTGGAGGAGGATGGCGATTTTGAAGAAGAATAGTGAAACTAGCCGCTCTACAAGCGCAGTACCCATGTTTGGTCTGTCGTGGAGCAGAACAAACAACTTGGTTGAGAGACCGCAGGTGTATTTATACTGTGGCGTGATTGCAGGAATTGATTGCGTGATTAATGAAAGGCAGGTGAGTTTGATGAGGAGGGAGGAGTGGTTGATAATGAGGGAGGAGTGGTTAAGGTCAAGCGGAAGGAGGTCTCTTCTCCCGAAACTGCGTTGTGTATAAATACAACTTCCCTTAAAGTGGTTGAGAATGGCCGGGGCCAGAGCTTCTCTTACGGCATATCTTTTCAAAATGGGGGTCAATCTGGGTGGTCCTTGACATGACAAGGTTTGAGAACCACTGTGCTATAGGGTTCATATGGTTAAACGAACTGACCTGAGACCAGATTCTAACGCACAGAAGAATGGTGGTTCTTTAAACGAACTGACCCCACCCTGACCTCATACTGTTGACCTCTTGGTCAGGAATGAACCAGCTAGCATCTCCTGCAGCTTTATAAATGCTAGGGTATTATAGCAGTGGTGTAAAGTAATTAAGTATACATTTATTTAATCCATTTTGACCTGAGATCAGATTCTAAAAATGTCTTCTACATCCTGACAGTTTTCTGAAAAAGCTATGTTTCTATGTCAGTCGTTCTTCGATTTTTCAAAAATAGCAGACCTACAAGCTCGTAGCGCACCACTCGGTGGCGCGCTACGAGCTTGGATTATTATTATACAAATCATGAATTAACCGCTTCTTCCCTATACAGTATATCTGGGCCATTTGACACTAGTCGATCTACAAGCTCACAATGTGTCCCGACGTGACGCATTGTGAGCTTGCCGATCTGCTATTTTCAAAATGATAAAAGTATTTATATGTTGCCGTATTGATATACTTTTACTTAAGTAAAACATGTGCATACTTTTTCCACCACTGGGGTATTATTTTTAATACCCGCGGTTATGATTTAATCCTTGACCTCATATCATTAACCCATTCTGAACGGGAACCCATTTTGGTGTTAGCATGCATCATGTTATGCTTTAGCTATTGAAAAATAGCAGATCTACAAGCTCATATCGCGCCACCGAGTGGCGCGATACGAGCTTGTAGGTCTGCTATTTTTTGAAAAATCGAAGAGCGACTGACATTTTTTAGAATCTGATCTCAGGTCAGAATTGGTTAATCAGACCAGTGTGTGTCGAGTGGAAACCTCGTATGAATCTGATCTCAGGTCAGAATGGGTTAATGGGTCAGTAATGTAGCACGGAAGCAGCGTTTTATGGGCATTATTATAGTTTTAATGCCCTTAGTTATGATTTAATCCTTAACAAGTGCAAGCGTGGCTTATTGTGTCGTTAATGGGTCAGAAATGTCATGAACTATGACCTATGCTTGACCCATGCAGTGGTCAATCACTGATCGCCAGTATACAGTACCAAGGCATATTGATATCCGTGATATGATGACCAACAACTACTTCACCGTATAGAGACTGACTGTGTCTGTGCACGATGATACCAGATGCATGTTCTGCTCCTGTTCATAATAATAATAATAATAATAATATCTCAAACTTATATAGCGCTTTTCTGAGTACCCAAAGACGCTTTACATGGGGGGTCTTTACAGAGATAACAACACAAATAAAAACAACTTTAATAGAAAAAGAAATAATCACTAGAAGCTAAAAAATCACACCAGTGTGAACCGAGTGGTGCAACTCCCGTCTATTGGTTCTCTGTATCGTTCCAATTTGTATCATTCCAATTTCTTCTCTGTATCGTTCCAATTTCTTCTCTGTGTCGTTCCAATTGCTTCTCTGTATCGTTCCAATTTCTTCTCTGTACTCTGGTGCCCCCTACTGGTATAAATAAGTAACATACCGTGCTCACTTATACAATATACCTACCTAGGTACATGGACGTTGCTGGATGTAGGAGTGGTTGCACCACACAAAAACATCAAAAGACAGTGAAAAGGGTTAGCTAGGGAAGGCAATGTTGAAGAGGTGGGTCTTGAGGGCGGTATTGAAGGTTTGGAGGGTGGGGGCATCCATCTCTGAGTGCCTTAGGGAGGGCATTCCACAGCAAAGGCAAATGCTCTGTCACCCCATGTCCGGAGTTTGGTCTTGGGGACATCGAGGAGGTTTGCATCACCAGATCTGAGGGAGCGGGAGGGGACATGACGTTATCCTTGTTTTCCTTCAGGGGTGGCCACAGCGAATCGTCTGCCTCCATCTCACCCTGTCCTCTGCCTCCACAGCGAATCATCTGCCTCCATCTCACCCTGTCCTCTGCCTCCACTTCTCTCACACCAACTAACTTCATGTCCTCTTTCACTACATCCATATACATCTTCTCTAGGCCTCCTGCTTGGCAGTTCCAAACTCAACATCCTTCTACCGATATATACTCACTCACTATCCCTCATCTGTATACGTGTCCAAACCATCTCAGTCTGGCCTCTCTGGCTTTATCTCCAAAACATCTCACATGCGCTGTCCCTCTGATGTTTGTGATCCGATCCATCCTTGTTACTCCCAGAGAGAACCTCAACATTTTAGTCTCTGCTACCTCCAGCTCTACTTCATGTATTTTCCTGTAATAATCGGGTACTGGAACAAACGCTCTTCTGTATGCTATAGTACTTTTTTAACCTGTGCGTGCGTGCGTGCGTGCGTGCGTGCATGCGTGCGAATGCTCGCTCATGTACAGTAGCTCACGTAACAGAGTGACTCACAATCTCAGCCTGATGGACTCAAAAAGTCTAGTATCTCCCCCGACTCCCCGAGTCATATAGGGATATCCCTTTGGATTATGTTGGCTTTCACGTGCGAGACCCGGGTTCGATTCCTGGGTGTCACAATGGTGGTCGTGCGTGCGTGCGACTGTGAAGCAGGGTGTACAGTAGCTGCGCACAGAGAACCAACCTCCCTGGATAATTAAATTATATAAACTTGCCTTTTCTGTGTTCTATTTGTGGGGAAAGCTTTTGTTTAATATAGCCGGTCGACAAGTGCATTAACCCGTGTAACCATAAGTGTTCCTACTCGTCACTGTATTTCCTTCATCTTCTGTCCGTGTCACTGTGTGTGTTGGGAAGAGATCAACATCAACATTGCAGCGCAAGCCTCGGACACCTCGGGAAACGACTTGTCTCCTTGTCAGCTCGGAATCAAAGCCTTCAAAGCATTCTCTGTCTGATTCCTCTGAAGTGTATAAATTATAGTGTCAGTGGCATCTTTAAAATGTGAAAATATATCTTTAGTTAGGCCAGAATTCTTAACAAATGTCCATGGATTACTTATAGTTCTCAGCCATGACAGCCACTATTGTCTTTCTTTGCTCATCTGACGGTATAAGTCACAATGTGTCAGGTTGGGAGCCAGAAGCAGAACCCACACAGACAGCCTGATCAAGCCCAATGAAGATGTATTGCTATGCAAAACAACAGCGAGAACACACGGGCAGGCAGGAACACACTGCCAACAAGCTAAGGGACACTGAACTGAAACACAGGGAGGTTTAAACAGACACAGACTAACAGGACACAGTTGAGCGCCAAGGACAATTAACACGTGATTGGCTGCAGCCAAACAAGACACAGGTGGACACATTTTGCTAATCACAAGACAGGTACCAATAACTTCAGCAGAACAGGAAACAGCAGAACGACTCCACAAGGTTTTCAATGTAATATAATGGGTCTCGGCGGGATTCGAGACCCAGGGATGGTCTTTTAGAGCATGGGTTTTCAACTGATTATGAACCAGGGACCACCACCCTGACTGAGAACCAACCTGGGGACCACTGTTGTGTTGGGACGGTGTGGTGGGCGTGGTGTCAGGGGGAAATTAATTAAACTCATGTTGCTGTTCATTGTAACTGAGTAAATGGTGCATTTATATATAGCGCCTTTATCCAAGGCGCTTTACAGAGATTGTGCATTACATTCACCCGTTCACAAATACATTCATACACCGATGGCAGCGGAAACCATGCAAGGCACCAACTAGCACATCGGGAGCAATTAGGGGTTCAGTGTTGCTCAAGGACACTTCGACAGTAACTCTGGGGGAGCCCGGGTTCGAACTGGCAACCTTACGGTTCCCATCCAGGCACTCTACCCCTGAGCCACCACCCCATCCAGGCACTCTACCCCTGAGCCACCGCCGCCCTAACTTAGTGTATGTATGAGCGGGCAGTCGACGTGCAGTTCATTATGGTCACATTTCCTTATAATGGTGACTCAACCATGCAGGCAATCCGGTAGTTTTCCCTTCAGATTCTAACTACAACTTCTGTGTAAGTTCTTGAGTCATCATATGTCACCAGGTGATTTACTGCATTGTTTCTCAACTTGTGGGCAATACAATGAATTAAAATACAAATATTCACTATGCTACATTACTAAATGCATGGTCAGACTCAGGGACCACATGCAATACCTTCACAGACCACCAGTGGTCCACGGACCACCTGTTGAAAACCCATGTTTTAGAGGGGTCCCAGGGACATTGTATGAGTACAGTTAGAGTACAGTATTATTGCATCCCAGGACCTCCTATATGTAGCACGACTGCAGCCTTTCTCAATGTAAGGATACAGTATGCATCACTGCTCCACATAATGAACAAAAGTACGCAACAGATGGGTATTATTATATTTTGAAGCCCTGAGCTTCAGATCATGAAGGGTGTAAAAGACGGTTGTAATAATTGTGTTGTGTAAGTGTAAAAGTGTTACATTTTAATGTTTTATACACTGACCTCCAATTACACAGAGACATACTGTGCCTTCGTAAGAGATTATATGGTGGATATTTTTATGGTCAGCTGGATTAACACTTACTGTATATACTGTAAAGGCTTTCATGAAGCCAATACTATATCCAGGAGAGTGGTAGGAGAGCTGAGAGACAGACATATGACAGCTGATCGAGAGACAGACAGTGTAGGAGAGACAGACAGTAGGACAGCTGAGAGACAGACAGTGTAGGAGAGACAGACAGTAGGACAGCTGAGAGACAGACAGTGTAGGAGAGACAGACAGTAGGACAGCTGAGAGACAGACAGTGTAGGAGAGACAGACAGTGTAGAAGAGACAGACATATCACACTAAAAACATGTGGGTTATTTCTGTAACTCAATTCCTGGGATACTTGCGTTGAGTTATATTTCTGGGTTATTTTCCAGAGCCATAACCATTTCCTGGGTTATAGGGACCCAATTCATGGGTTTTTAAAGTGGGTTAAGATTTCTGGGTTATTTTTCTGAGGGTAACCCAATTGTTGGGCCGGATAGGTCACACCCCATGGGAGTGGTTAGAGGAAGTCCATTTCCCAGCATACACTGGGGTGCCAAGGACCGTGTGTTATTGTTCTTATATGTCTTATTATTTTAATATTAGAATGTGTATGTTATGGGTCGTTGTGTTTAGTGTTTTGTTATGGTATTATTTGGTGATATGTTGTTTTATGTGATTTGTTAGCAAAACCATGAATATAAATGTCTGTTTGTTTGGTCAGTCTCTCTCCCCTTTTCCCATTCATATGTATCGTATCTGTTGGAAAGGGTTTGTTGTTGATGGTTGCTCCAACAAAGAGTTTTCATGCCTCTTGCAGGCAACTATACACAGTAAAAACACTTTGGATATTTATGTAACCCATCCCAGCCATATCCATTTCCTGGGATATAGGGACCCAATTCATGGGTTATAAGATTTCTGGGTTATTTTTATGAGAGAGTAACCTTATTGTTGGCTCAGAGAGTTGGGATTGATTGATTGATTTATTGATTGATTGACTGACTGACTGATTGAACCAATAATGCTTCATTCATAACCAACATTATGGGTCAAAATAACTTGAAAGTTGGGTTATGTTGACCCTCTGAATGGGTTATTTTTATAACCCAAGTTATAACCCAAGTTATGGGCCAAAATTAATAACCCATTTTGTTGCGTCAAAATAACCCAGGGGTTGAATAGGAACCTTTGTAACCCAGGAGGGGGGTTAAAAATAACCCAAGATGGGTTATTTAACCCAGCCATTTTTTTGTGTGTAGGACAGCTGATCGAGAGACAGACACTTTAGGACACTAGTTTTCTAAATGCCTAACTTGTAAATTGTAACTCTGAGAGAGAGAAACAGACATTGTAGGACAGACATACTGTAACTGTAGGAAAGCTGAGAGGGAGATGTACAGAAATGTACAGTAGAACCGTGGTTCCCATATTTCTTTAGCCTGCGACCCAACAGAGAAATGATATGCTTTCCCGGGACCCAACCTAGTGAAAATAAGCCGATCTACAAGCTCACAGCGTGTCGCTTTGCGCCGTGTTGTGAGCTTGTAGACCGGCTATTATCACTATTTATTTTAAAATGTGTGTGACGCTCTTATCATCATACATCATTATACAACAACATCACATTCTGTGCTCAGCCAATGACATGAGCAGTGAGCAATTCCGTGCTCAACGGACACAGACACACATAATATACACAAATCTGTGCATATATAGGAGGGGCTATAGCGCTAATACATGTTTTGCCTTTTATCTGTAATCGAGTATCGCCAATATCGTGTATGGTGATATTATCGTTATCGAGGGCCACATATTGCCACAGTTATCGTATCGAGAGGTCGCATGCACAGCTTGTAGTCACGATGCAAAATACTTTTATTAATATTGGGCACAAAATGCCTTCTTCAGGGTATTGTGAGGCTACCGTATCGTCCCGCCCCAAATATATATTGTTTGTCTGTGTCTGTGTGTCTGTGTGTCTGTGTCTGTGTCTGTGTCTGTGTCTGTGTCTGTGTCTGTGTCTGTCTCTCTCTCTCTCTCTCTCTCTCTCTCTCTCTCTCTCTCTCCGTTCCCAATGAAAGCTCTCGTCTGGGTCTGTTGTCTTCTCAGCTCAGCCCGTCTTTGTTCCTGAAAAAATAACTGATGACTTTACTGATGGCCTTGGACGCACACGCACACACACACACACACACACACACACACACACACACACACACACACACACACACAGCTCTAATTGTTTGCCATTGTACACAAACGGGAGCTTGTTTGAACACTGAGCAAAAACAAACAGGGAGAGAGTGGTGTTGTTAGAGCAGTGGTTCTCACCACCGGGGGGGGGGGGGGGGGGGTGGTGTGGGGGGGGGACAGGGGGTGGTGGGGGGGACGCGCACATTTCTGTCTGGCAGAAACCTCTTTTCTCCACAGTGTACCTTTTGATGTAACGTGTGACATTGAAATCTTTCCGATGTTCTGATTCTGATCCAATTTGTTTTCTTTTTTACTTCACTGTCACACTAAAGTAGCAAATACTATACGAGCTCAAAATTGACGGGACACATTTTGACCTTGCATACCGACTATTACTCGACTATTTTTGGCCTATTTTTTATCATTTGAAAATCCTGAA
>NC_139698.1:8833379-8866562 GCF_964188405.1 Protomyctophum parallelum | reverse complement strand
TTTGGTGTCGGCATCATGTCGTGCTTTAGCTATTTAAAAATAGCAGATCTACAAGCTCATATCGCGCCACCGAGTGGCGCGATACGAGCTTGTAGGTCTGCTATTTTTTTTTTTATCGAAGAGCGACTGACATTTTTAGAATCTGATCTCAGGTCAGAATGGGTTCATCAGACCAGTGTGTGTCCGGTGGAAACCTTCGTATGAATCTGATCTCAGGTCAGAATGGGATAATTGGGGTGTCCCTGGCGGTCTGGGGAGCGCTGAAGCAGACCCACGCATGTGATTATAACATGAATACAACACAACGCTACATATGAAGCACGGCGGCCAGACCAACGTCAGGTGTAAAGTGACCATTAACAGATGGCCTGATGGCGTCCACACCATCTGTTAATGGTCTGACACTTTATCACTTCATGCGTGTGCTCTATTAAATGTGTGGGTGAGTTTACTTGAGCGTGTGCGCGTGCGTGTGCGTGTGTGTGTTCGTGTGTGTGTGTGTGTGTGTGTGCGTGTGTGTGGGTGTGCGTGCGTGCGTGTCGTGTGCATGTGTGTGTGTGTGTGTGTGTGTGTGTCTATTTGTGTGTCTCAAGGTGGAGTCAGATTAGAGAGATAAAGAGGTGGAGGGTGGAGAGGGTTCAGAGAGTGTGTGTGTGTGTGTGTGTGTGTGTGTGTGTGTGTGTGTGTGTGTGTGTGTGTGTGTGTGTGTGTGTGTGTGTGTGTGAGAGAGAGATTGGGCGGTGGTCTCCTGTTTATATCCTAATAGTAAACAGATGGTGTCCTCCATAACTGCAAGGAGGCACACACGCGCGCACGCGCACACACACACACACACACACACACACACACACACACACACACACACGCACACACACACACACACACACACACACACACACACACATATCGCTGTTGGCGGATTGAAACCTTACAGTATCTCCATATTTCAACTTTTTATGTTTATGTAACACATGTTTTATATAAAACTTAGGGTGTGGTTCTCGAACAGTGCAGGTTCTCAAAAAATAGCAAATATATACAAGCTGTTTTTTAACATGTTTTTAACATGTTCAGATATATACAAGCTGTTTTTTAACATGTTTTTAAAAATCTTGATAGTGTTTGAACGATTTTGAATCTTCTCGGTTTTCCACTGGCATTTTCAGATGGCAGAGAAGGGGCTAAATACAATTTAGGGGGTTCTTCTTGGCACGGAAATGTTTGAGAAGTGCTAGTTTAGAAGGCATTTGTAGACTCGGCCTCGTGGGCCTCCAGTGGTTTACTGACCTTCTGCTCCGTACTGGAAGTTTATGTTAATAGTTTATGCGTAGTGAGCGCCCACACATTGTAACTCCATTGATGCTCTCAGAACCGAAGTGTAGGGGAAGGAAAGGTTATGTGTTTCAGTGTAGGCAGATTTGAATATCTTCCCACTGTAATATTCTCCTGGTTTTATTGTCAGTTGTTAATAAAAACATCTACTGATGCACAAACTTGGTCACAGCATCAGTTGTTGTGTCCTGTAGAGTCACTGGGTGTTTCTTGGTGATATTTAGCATCATACACCACTAAGGTCACCCACTGGGTTCTGGTACGCTAGGTGGTAAATCACCGGGTGGTGCCGCAGAATACTTTGGAATTCATCAATATCACTGCAGTTGATCCACTTTAGACCCTCTCACACTGTACGCTGGCAGTTCTTTGTCATTCTGCAATAAATATTTTCACCAAAAATAGCAAATCTGCAAGCTCACAACACAAATATACGCCCTCAGAATAGGGATGCTGGCCTTCAAGTCATTAAACGTCAAGTGGAAGTTATTTTCAAAACTGTCCTCTATAATGGAAACGGATGTGCTTTCAAGTTTTCCTCCTGACATGCTGTATCTTTAGGCGGGAGAGATTGACATATTTACGTACTGTCAATATGGCACAAATGTAATTTTCCTGTAAAGTAACTGTGGGCGCGTCCGGAAATAGCGCACTGAGCGCCCTGTGCAATGCCAACTGATAGGCCAGTGCACGCCGGTGCGGTATTTCTGAACGTGCACAATTAATGCAGGGGGTGACATGGATGAAAAAGGAGTGACCTCAGACAAAAGTTTATCCTAATAAAGGAACTTGAATCATCACCAAAACAGCTTGAGAAGCTCTGCTTCCACAGTGAAAGGTGCATTTTGTTTTATATAGCACTTTTATCCAAGAGAGATTGTGCATTACATTCACCCATTCACACACACATGGCAGAGGAAACCATGCAAGGCACCAACCTGCTCATCGGGAGCAATCAGGGCTTCGGTGTCTTGCTCAAGGACACTTGGACACTAACTCTGGGGGAGCCCGGGTTCGAACTGGGAACCTTGTGGTTGCCATCTGGCCACTCTACCCCTGAGCCACGGTGTTGTGATCCTCTCTCAGCCAGAGAAGCCGGCCTAATGGCACTCTAAATGCCTTTCCTGGTCCCATCGCTGCCATGGAAACAGACACAGTAATTGGATGAGTCTGACCGATTACACGAGGAGGTTGAAGCGGAGGAGATCCATGCTTTCGCTGGCATGACCCCTGTACGACCCCTGTACGACCCCTGTACGACCCGGCCACCTGAGGAAGTCTGTAACGCATCTGAGTGATGATATGATGTTTGTACCACAGACAGACATAGAAGGTTAGACACCTCGTTCGCCGCCGCAGTTCATCGGAGCGACACATCGTATCGTACGGCGGCTGCGGTGTTTGTTTCCAATATGGCGGAGGCGCGCCTGGCACGCTGCCACTCAAAGGGACTATACTGGCCAATCGCAGCGCGTCTTTTCCGGGACTTGTCAGAATCTAGTCACACTGGGGGGGGGGGGGGGAGGGATGTCACTGAGGAGGAGGTGATGATTCTGAAAAGGCCAGTAGTGGCTTTAAGTGGCAGCGTGCTTTGGAAACAAAAATTAAAAAAATACAAAAAGTCTAACTCATATTGATTAGGTGATGTAATGGTGATGTAAAACAAACGGTGCAAACACAAACGTTATTAAACGCCATTAAGAGACAATATGACGTATCACATTATGACGTACATTTTATCCCTTCATTGTCAATGCGTTTACAAAACAAACATTGAACTAAAGACAAACATTAAATGGCAGCCAGATATAGGCCTACATGATACCAGTGGTTCTCAAACTATTCTTTGTTTGTTTGTTTTTGTTATGGATCACCATTACTCTGGCAGTGTACACACTGGAAACACAAATGGATTTGGTTCCATTTGGAACCCTATACTCAAAGAACACTGAGGGTCCCTGCACCCCACCTTTGAAAAGAACTGTTTCATATCAATAAAACATGTGCTAGGATATACAACCAGAATCTGTCCTACTGTCTGTCTCTCCTACACTGTCTGTCTCTCAGCTGTCCTACTGTCTGTCTCTCCTACACTGTCTCCCTCTCAGCTGTCCTACTGTCTGTCTCTCCTACACTGTCTCCCTCTCAGCTGTCATATTGTCTGTCTCTCCTACACTGTCTCCCTCTCAGCTGTCCTACTGTCTGTCTCTCCTACACTGTCTCCCTCTCAGCTGTCCTACTGTCTGTCTCTCCTACACTGTCTCCATCTCAGCTGTCCTACTGTCTGTCTCTTCTACACTGTCTCCCTCTCAGCTGTCCTACTGTCTGTCTCTCCTACACTGTCTCCCTCTCAGCTGTCCTACTGTCTGTCTCTCCTACACTGTCTCCCTCTCAGCTGTCCTACTGTCTGTCTCTCCTACACTGTCTGTCTCTCAGCTGTCCTACTGTCTGTCTCTCCTACACTGTCTCCCTCTCAGCTGTCCTACTGTCTGTCTCTCCTACACTGTCTCCCTCTCAGCTGTCATATTGTCTGTCTCTCCTACACTGTCTCCCTCTCAGCTGTCCTACTGTCTGTCTCTCCTACACTGTCTCCCTCTCAGCTGTCCTACTGTCTGTCTCTCCTACACTGTCTCCCTCTCAGCTGTCCTACTGTCTGTCTCTCCTACACTGTCTCCCTCTCAGCTGTCCTACTGTCTGTCTCTCCTACACTGTCTCCCTCTCAGCTGTCCTACTGTCTGTCTCTCCTACACTGTCTCCCTCTCAGCTGGCCTACTGTTTGTCTCTCCTACACTGTCTCCCTCTCAGCTGTCCTACTGTCTGTCTCTCCTACACTGTCTCCCTCTCAGCTGTCCTACTGTCTGTCTCTCCTACACTGTCTCCCTCTCAGCTGGCCTACTGTTTGTCTCTCCTACACTGTCTCCCTCTCAGCTGTCATACTGTCTGTCTCTCCTACACTGTCTCCCTCTCAGCTGTCCTACTGTCTGTCTCTCCTACACTGTCTCCCTCTCAGCTGTCCTACTGTCTGTCTCTCCTACACTGTCTCCCTCTCAGCTGTCCTACTGTCTGTCTCTCCTACACTGTCTCCCTCTCAGCTGTCCTACTGTCTGTCTCTCCTACACTGTCTCCCTCTCAGCTGTCATATTGTCTGTCTCTCCTACACTGCCAGTATCAGGCTAGCTGATATTCAACTGATCATATCATATCATATCAGCATGCAAACAATAAGCATGGACATATACCTCAGTAATGCCCAATTAATGCTCCAACGTACAACCTTGTCATGCACTGAAAAGGATATTTTCTGCACGCATCACTGTCATACGACTCAGTATAACTCAGTCTATTAAAAAGGTTCAACTATTTGAACAGTTCCTTGGGACTAACTATACAGATCAACCCCAGATGTAACACTGTGAGCTAATCTGTTAATGTGACAGTTAGACGGAGCGAGTGAGTGAGCTTACGAGGAACCCCTTGTCCCATGGGGAATCGAACCCATGTTCTTTTGGCCACCGCATGCATGCACGCCCGGCCCGTTCATCCACTGTGGCTGCATTCTTTTAGAATTAATTCAATATGAAGTCCCTCTTCTCTTCTCTTCTCTTCTCTTCTCTTCGCAAGCAACCTCGCAGGTCCCAGGGCACGAGTGTACAGTATACTGTGTGTGTGTATATGTGTGCGTGCGTGCGTGAGTGCGTGCGTGCGTGCGTGCGTGCGTGCGTGCGTAGTTCACAATATGAGAAGAAGACATCACACAGACACAGCTGTAGTACACAGTATATTCTACCCTACCGTTTATTGCAGAGTACAAGTTGTATAACATGGATGGTTGGGCCGTAAACTATATTTGGAGGGCAGCGCAGGAATGTGTGTGTGTGTGTGTGTGTGTGATGTGTGTGTGTGTGTGTGTGTGTGTGTGTGTGTGTGTGTGTGTGTGTGTGTGTGTGATGTGTGTGTGTGTGTGTGTGTGTGTGTGTGTGTGATGTGTGTGTGTGTGTGTGTGTGTGTGTGTGTGTGTGTGTGTGTGCGTGTGTGTGACGTGTGTGTGTGTGTGTGTGGGTACATGCGTATATACGTGTGTAAATGCAAAGAATGCTGACGTATCGCTGACGCCCATACATGACCTTTGACCTCGCACCTGTAACAGCCATGACCTCGGCAAGTTGTGTGTGTGTGTGTGTGTGTGTGTGTGTGTGTGTGTGTGTGTGTGTGTGTGTGTGTGTGTGTGTGTGTGTGTGTGTGTGTGTGTGTGTGTGTGTGTGTGTGTGTGTGTGTGTCCGTGCGTGCCCGTGTGTGTGTGTGTGTGTGTCCGTGCGTGCCTGTGTGTGTGTGTGTGTGTGTGCGCGCGCACGCGTGCATCCCAGTTCCTGGAACTATTTGCCTCTATACATTCAAAAGAAGAACTAGTGTCAGGGGTTTTATTGTTTTTTTTACAGTAAGGCCTTCATATTTTCAGGAAATATAAATAACTGTACACGTTTCAATGAATCCAGTCATTATTCAGTCACAAGCTGTTAATACTATAATAAAAGCCACAGACACACTTAACCACTTTAACTTTCACTATAAATTGTATACTGTATAACCCATTCTGAACAGGCACCCATTTTGGTGTCAGCATCATGTTATGCTTTAGCTATTGAAAAATAGCAGATCTACAAGCTCATATCGCGCCACCGAGTGGCGCGATACAAGCTTGTAGGTCTGCTATTTTTGAAAAATCGAAGAGCGACTGACATTTTTTTAATCTGATCTCAGGTCAGAATGGGTTCATCAGACCAGTGTGTGTCCGGCGGAAACCTCGTATGAATCTGATCTCAGGTCAGAATGGGATAACAGTGAAACATACAGGTAGACCAGCGGTGCATCATGGGAAACTCTGACGATGGCCACTATATTTCCACACTCACTCAGCGTTTGTTTCATTACTGCACCACGTTTTCAGCTTGTGTAGATCAGCTATCCTTAAGCTATATTTGAATTGAAATCCTGGAATATTTTGTTGCTATTTTTGAATTGGAATGCTGAAAATGTTCATGTCATTTCAAATGTATTTAGTTATCTACTTATGTTAACTTTCTGAACTTCAATACAAATACATTGCATTGGACATACAAAAAGACAATAATATTAGCCACAGTTCTTATAGCTTCGTTTATTTCGTTTCCGTCAGGGGGAAAAGGTCAATGATAGGCATTTTTCATCATAGTTTCAATCAATGAAATTAACATTGGGTTGTATAATAATAAGCAACCAATATAGTAAGCCAAGGTGTGTATTTGTATTGTTACAATCTGACTCAGGATTGCAACAAAATAAGGGAGACACAGGCACAGTTAAAAGTGGAACAAATAACCTACACATGTTTCAATTAATCCAGTCATTATGACTAATGACTTCACATGCACATAAGTGTATGTGCAGTGGGAATGTTGTAAGGCACACAAACAAACAAACCAGTAGAGAGGAAAAAAAGACTCAGGAGTCAAGGTAGATTGACACTACCAGGGTGCGTTCGGAAATGTGCCCTGAACGCACTGGTGTGCTCTCTTGTCGTTCGTTTATTCAGTGCACTCGGTGCGTTGTCGTTCGAAAATCCATTGCGCAGCGCACCGGGTGTGCCGATTGCCCCGCACCGAGCGACCCTACCCTGAAGCTGGGGTCGTCCGGTGTGAATCGGTGTGATTGCGTCACAGCTGTGGTGGTTCGTAAATAAGGCACACTGAACGCACTCTAGCTGTGACGTCACCGCCCACCACAACCTCAACAAACTGACCACATTCCCGGTGTGACGTCACCGCCCACCACAACCTCAACAAACTGACCACATTCCCGGTGTGACGTCACCGCCCACCACAACCTCAACAAACTGACCACATTCCCGGTGTGACGTCACCGCCCACCACAACCTCAACAAACTGACCACATTCCCGGTGTGACGTCACCGCCCACCACAACCTCAACAAACTGACCACATTCCCGGTGTGACGTCACCGCCCACCACAACCTCAACAAACTGACCACATTCCCGGTGCGCATTTCCGAACGCACCCTTATATAGGCGTGGGACACACCAGACTCAGGTGTGGTCCAATCTCACTAACGATCCAACCCTGCCAATCAGCACTAGCAGCGGCCATGTTAGGCAGGGTGTAGGAGAGGGTCGTCACAGTATGTTCTGTTCCCCCAGCCTTCATGAGGTGTGGGTTATAGGTGGGTGCTGCCGCGTCACACATTAAATGGTGCTCCTATAAAAAGCCGTTGCCATGACTACTCCTTCCGATCTGTAACCCACAGCAGCAGAGGTCGCATATACCCCATAACGTGCATCTAGCCACCAATTACAACTGTTTGTTTCTGAACACACGCACGCACACACACACACACACACACACGCACATGCACGCACGCACACACAACACCCAGTACACATACTGACGTACAACAACATAATAGGCATTACTGACACAGGAAGTGACAGTGACACACCAACGCAGACAGTTGCACACGAGCAAACATGATTTGCAAAACTCATTATCCTGCATGGCTCCAGCCCTGAATCGCTACACACGCTCATTAAAAAAAAGTAATATACATGATTCTGGCGATTCACTGAAACGAAATGAAAATTTCGTCAAGCTATACAAACTCATGAGCACATGTATACGCATCCATTCTCACACTAAAGCGCGCATGTGTGTGTGTGTGCACGAGCATGCACGCACGCACGTACACGCACACACACACACACACACACACACACATGCACGCCCACAGTTCGCCGGCATGGAGCTGATGCCAAACCATCTGGGTATGTTAGAATCATGATTGGAGAGAGAGAGAGAGAGAGAGAGAGAGAGAGAGAGAGAGAGAGAGAGAGATGACATTAGTGTGTAATCGCGAACATTTTGACTTAACAGTAACATTGTCAAATATTATACAAATCGCGGGTGTAATAGAGTGTCTTCTAGGTGAAAGAGCATGCCACTGATTGAGAACATTATTTCCACCTGTGCTGATTAGCAAGATCCCCTGCAGCCTGTTGTAGCCTCTGTGTGTGTTCAGTTCTGCATTGAGAGTCACCAAGTAAAGACCTGCAGTGTTTGAATGCTCTCCAAGTGTGGTTATTTAGAGTCCCAGAATATTACAGCGGGATAAAAAATAAGAAGTAACAATTTACTTTTGGCAGGGAGTAATATGTAAAGCAATAATATTATGACCGTTTTTTTAGTAGGCCTATAACCAGTGGCTTGCACAGACATTTAGAGGGGCAGGTGCTCAAGTGAAAAAAGGGCACCTTGTGCAGCACATTTTAGCTATTGAAAAATAGCAGATCTACAAGCTCATGGCGCGCTATGAGCTTGTAGGTCTGCTATTTTTCTTTAATCGAAGAACCACTGACATAGAAACATAGCTTTAGATTGTGGGGGCCTAAATAATATAGAAGCGTTTTTATCAAGATTTGATCAATGTCACCGCATGGTCCACACACTACAAATTAAGAAAAAAAAAAACCTTTTTCTTTAAGAGCAAAATTGCCAAAAGGGCAGGGGGTGCTCTAGCACCCCCTAGTGTCTATCTGTGCACGCCACTGCCTATAACCGTCGAGAGCCCTATGGAAGTGAGAGCACTATGTACACAAAGTCAGCCAGGAGACAATTGAAGTGCACTTCACAGAAAGGGAAGTGCACTTCAGGGGGTAAATGAGCTCACACAGTCTGTAGCCCCCCTGCCGGGTGTTATCTTAGCCCTCACACAGTGCATTATCCCTTACTCACCAAATTATGCCCTCGAGTAAAACAACAACAACAACAAAGGGAAGGTATCTGCTAGCTTTGCAGAAATAAAAAAAGGCCTTTGGTTCACTTGAGGGCAGAGGAGAAAAAAGAAAGAGATGAAGAATACAAAAGACTTTAGAAATTAAACTGAATTGAATCTGCATAAATCCTTTCCTTGGGTTCCTTATAATTGCACAATGTGCTAATTAAACATTAATGTCCATAGAGTGTGTATGTGATTGATGTATAGTACTGCTGTGGTTCCCAAAGAAAGAAAGAAAGAAAGAAAGAAAGAAAGAAAGAAAGAAAGAAAGAAAGAAAGAAAGAAAGAAAGAAAGAAAGAAAGAAAGAAAGGAAGGTTTTTGGCATGTGTTATCAAACAGATGAACAGATGAAACCGTAAAGGAAGAGAAGCAGACAGCAGGATGGACAGATGAGCAGCGAAAGGAGCTGGAACCAAAGATAATGTAGATGGATAGAATGGTTAACTATTACACCGTGCATGCGTGCGCGCGTGCGTGCGTGCGTGCGTGCATGCATGCGTGCAACAGAGAGACAAACAGACGAAGTGTGTCAGTATATGTGAGTTAATGATTCATTTAATTCTCCCCACATGGAGGGGAGGGTCTGCTTGCTGACCCCCTGTTGTTGTGTGTGCGTGCTCGTGTGCGTGCGTGCTCGTGTGCGTGCGTGCGTGCGTGCGCATGCTTCTGAGGGTCAGTAAAACCGGAAGCACGCCATGCAAGTATCACTATTTAGCCCCCTGCTGAGCTTGATAGTTTTAGCATACTGGAGCACTATTTAGCAGAAGTGTGTCTGCATGCACCACCTGTATGCAGATGAGCGTATGGACGAAAAGGACACCGTCATTCATTAGCAACTTTAGGATATACATTAATTAATGCACTGGTTTCCAAACCTTGAGAGAAATTGTACGGTAATTTAATTGTCTCCCGGCCGGGGACCCAAACTAATCTATCTATGAATGCACCAAGTCTCTATCCGTCTGTACGTGTACCTCTTTAATCCACGTAACTCGAAGCGGAACATTTGTAATTGTCCCATGGGAGCAAACAGGTCTAATTAAAATTAATTGAACAAACTTTCTGCTTAAGTCCTTCCGCGGGTCTCTCTTATCTCTCAGACACATGACAGCCTTTTCATGCTAGAGAAACACATTTATGGCTCAGCTTCTGGATTCAGCTATAGTCTTCGATTACTAGTGTATAAAAGTTGTGTAATTCTTGTGTGTGTTTGTTGATTTGACTATGCCCTCGGCTCCAATCGTCCTCAAAGAGCAGGTTTCTCAGAACAGGCTTGTCAGGGTTTGCTTCGGGGCTAGCCGTGAGGAACCATGTGTTCCAGGCGTTGGGCCGCCTCCCTCTGGAAGCTAGCTCAGTTAAACATGGTTCAGCACATCTGTAATAAGAAAGCCTTAGCAATCATTTTAACCCATTTAGACCTGATTCTAAAAATGCCTTCTAAATCTAGTCACTGTGACGGCCCCCTGTATATATTGTATTGTACTATATATTAGGGTGTATGGTATGGCATTATGGTTATATGGTATCTTATATTATGTGGTCTGGTCGGTGTAGCTTTATATATATTATAGTTATAGTAGCCTATACGCTTTGGTTAGTTTATGGTTTCTTTACTTTGCTGTCCTAATTTCTGTTCTCCTTATCTTGCAGTGGATTGGGGAGCAGAGCTGTGATGTCTTGACAATCAGTCAAGCGGCGGCTCCTGGGCCCGGTGCCGACGCCCTGTATAAAACAAGGGGCCAGCTAGGCACTCCAATGTTGAAGCGCTGGGCCCTAGTGGTAAGAGGAAGGACTGCAGGCGGACCCGTGGATTCTTGACGAGGAAACCCTGTGCAACCGAGCGCTCAATGTTAAAGCCCAGCTGCACTTCCGCATTTGGGCACCAAAATTTGGTGCCCAAATGCTGTATCAGCGAAAAAATGCGGAAATAGACGGTACTTCCGGCAGCCTTCCGGGTGCTTCAAAACGCCACTGAGCAACTTCCACTGACATGAATAGCGGAGGGGGCGGAGCTTCGCGCCAATTCAGTCTCTATCCTTTTAATACTCTAAATGGTATAAAAGCCTGTCTCCCCAGTCCCTTCCTCACCTGGGCCCGGTGCTGAGGCCCTGTATAAAAGCCTGTCCCTTCCTCAGCTCTGTTGTGTTCAGTGCTCTCTTGCACTTCTCCCACTATGCACCTTCCCCATGCACTTTTGTTAATACATTCAACATGCACTCATACCTTCCACTCATGCATACACGCACTACACTACTGACTACTGATTTCCACACCTCATATATTTGATCCTGATTTGGTTTGATTTGGTATGATTCCTTATTTTTTGATTACTTACTAAATTAATATTGCTTTTGAATACTGCGTCTCCCCTGTTTTTTGAGTGGTGCAACCACTCCAAGGAACAGCAATGTCCGTGTGTCCGCCTATGTGTTGGTTAATGAGCACCAGTATATGACTATGAGTACCAGTAGGGGCGCTGTTGTGCCAGAAACAAAGAGAGGGATAGTGCTGCACTGTTGCCTGCTAATGAGAGAGAGAGAGGTGGCTCCCCTAGGCTAGGTATATAAAGAATATGTTGCTATATATTGTATACATAGCAACAACTACGTACTACGCTGAACTATAGCCAGCATGGCAGACCGGTAAATGCCCAAAACTAATATTATGGGTAAATGTTCATTTATATTGTGGAGCAGCACACATGTTACCCCTGACGATGAAGAGCATTAGCAAAATAGCAATCATCACCTTTTGAAGATTAAGGTCAAATCATGGGCTTTTTGGAAATGTTGCAGATGTGTGTGTGTGCGTTGCGTGCGTGCGTGCGTGCGTGCGTGCGTTGCGTTGCATGCGTGCGTGCTCCGTGCGTGTGTGACAGTGAGGGATGTAACTGTGAGTGTGTTGTTATAGCCCCGTTCCCTCAGGACAGAGAAACACACTGACACCCACTAACATCTGGCTTTTGTCTTTTGTAGGAAGTGTTACAATCAGCATACATTCCTGGGACAAAAACTGTAATGAATCTACAGCACAGTTCCATTTCTCTCTACCCATTTAGACCTGAGGCCGAGGGGGAAAAGAACGCCTTAGAGTTAAAACCTAACCTAAGATTACTGAAAACCTTCAAATTCTCATTCAAAAATATGAAATATGTTACTGTACACATGTATTGTATAGCAACAGGTATAACAATGTATAGGTTGCAACTTGCAAGTCTAAATGGGTTAAGCGGTTCTTCGTACAACAGATAGCAAAATATAGCAGATCTACGAACTCACTATAGTTTTTTAAACAAATTGACAAAAATAGGGAACATACATTTTTTATTCAATTGCCTCACTATTGTTATGGCAGTGTTGGACTGTCAAATATTGACCTATCATTTTACGATTGTATGCATATTGAGATTCCATTGACTCCACACCCAATGTTGTTGGTAAGCCATGAAGGGTCCCACCTTTGATAAGGAGATTAGGGACCCCACCCCAGCTGATACCACCCTGACCAGAGCCAGGCCAAGGGGGGTGATACCTCCTGCTTAGAAACTAGCAGTAGGCTACATTGTCTTGAGTAGGCTACTCAGATTCTAAAAATGTCTTCTACATCCTGACAGTTTTCTGAAAAAGCTATGTTTCTATGTCAGTCGTTCTTCGTTTTTTTTCAAAAATAGCAGACCTACAAGCTCATAGCGCGCCACTCGGTGGCGCGCTATGAGCTTGTAGATCTGCTATTTTTCAATAGCTAAAGCGTAACATAATGCTAACACCAAAAGGGGTTCCCGCCCCAAAATGGGTTAAGTACAATTTTGAGGTATTTGTACTTTACTTGAGTATTTCCCATTTCTAATACTTCTACTCCACCATATGTCTTGGATCCAAATATTGTGCTTTTACTCCACTATACATTTATTAGAAAAACAATTGTTAGATTGTAGATTTTGATTGATTCATTATTATTATTATTATTCATTCAAAACATACATTAACCACTTCAGCCCTATATATACATTTCGGCCATTTGAAAATAGCCAAAAGTGTGTCGCCGTGCGACGCATTGTGAGCTTGTAGATCTGTTTATTCAAAAGATTTGTATGCATTTGAAAACTTGTGAAATGGGATATTCTGCATAGAATAAGAACTTTCTACTTTAAGTACACAAATACCAATAAAAGTCTGTACTTTTACTTTTTTATTTTGTATTTCTACAGTTCTTTTGTTTTCTGCAATATTGATAGGCATGTGAGTACTTCTTACACCACAGGGAATGTGGATATCAAGGGATTGGTTTGAAGGAAGGCACAGAGAGAGAGAGAGAGGACAGATGAAGGATGAAATCTACTGTTTGTTGTTTCTTGTTGCTCTTCTTCTTCCAAATGGACAATACATTATTTCCATCTCTCTAGGTCGTCCTCAGACGAGCCCTCCATCGTCGTTTCCAGTCATCCCGATTCTCCACACATCTGGCCAGTCCGTTGGCGCTTTGCACTCCTGCGTCGCTCTTATGAGTACATCCACGTATGTTAGCGTGGGGCGTGGGTATAGAGTATCTTATTACAATATAGTTATACATTATACAACTGGGGTGGTTGTATTCTGTCTCCCTGCGATTCTCTTGAGACATTTAGATGGTGTCAAAGGTCATGTCTCATGAGCTGATGGTCGAGTTTTAACCCATTCTGAACGGGCACCCATTTTGGTGTCAGCATCATGTCATGCTTTAGCTATTTAGAAATAGCAGATCTACAAGCTCATATCGCGCCACCGAGTGGCGCGATACGAGCTTGTAGGTCTGCTATTTTTGAAAAATCGAAGAGCGACTGACATTTTTAGAATCTGATCTCAGGTCAGAATGGGTTCATCAGACCAGTGTGTGTCCGGCGGAAACCTCGTATGAATCTGATCTCAAGTCAGAATGGGTTAATGTATCCCCCTGAGCGAGCAGGCCGGCCTCTTTCAGCTCAACGGTAAAAACAAAATGTCAGCAGAAAAGCGGGTTCACATCTGGGGTACCATGGGGGTATAGACGAGGAAACTTACAGTGATGCTATAAAGTGTGATATTATCAAACATAAATTATCAAACATATCATGGCAGGCATTTTCCAAAAGGAAATGCATGTATTTAATTCGGTCTGACCAGAAGGAGCGAACATATATCCCCACCGGCCATTAAAAATGAATGAACAGTAAGGGGGATATAATCAAAACATCCCCGCCAGCATGCATGTCAAAACCCACTGCATGTCCATGTTCTGCTCCTGGTGTTTAGAGACGTTCAGACTGCTTTGAGAGGTTCTTGTGTTTAGAGACGTTCAGACTGCTTTGAGAGGTTCTTGTGTTCAGAGACGTTCAGACTGCTTCGAGAGGTTCTTGGAAGCTATACATTCTCTGAGGAGAACCAAGTGATCATTCTGATCGGAGAGATGAAACTAGAGCCCGGACAATAATGTAACGGTTTGGCCGATATATATTCGCTTTTTCACTAGTAGGAATAAACACACCATTGGTGAGGTTTAAGGGATTTATTGACAGTGAAGAAATGGAGGGATGAAGGAGGGATGAATGAATGCAGATGTGTAGGTTCCAGGGGGGGGTCGGGTCGCCGACCCTGGAGTCTTTGGGGAGGAGGTCGAATGGCACTCGTCGTGTGGCGTTCGTCGTTAGGCATTCGTCTTACGGTGGGTTTGCGAGAAGCCTGTAGGAAGGCGGCTATAGTGTGCGACGCAGCGAGGTGGGCGAAACAAGGAGGATTCTGGGTGGTACTGGGCAGGTATAAATAGGGACAGGTAGATTGACGTGGAGGTCGGAGAGTGGCATGAAGGGCAGGGCCAATGTGCGTTTCTCCTCCTCCTGAACATCTGTTGTTCCAACTCCATTTAAAGACTAAAAAAAAAAAATAGCACTTCTACATCGGCTATTTAGATTAGCATTCACTTCATGTGAAGGCCTCTGGGGCGTGCACAGATAGACAGGAGGCTAGAGGAGCTGCCCTTTGCCCTCTGGACAGAAATGCCCTTTTGAAAGTTTGGTTTTTTGTACAGTTTGTTCATTTAATTTTTGTTTTGTACAGTGTACACTTTGTGACACATGGTGGCATTAACCAATTCTGGATTAAAAAGCTGCTATTTATGCCCCAAAATCTTTAAATCTCACACACTATTAAGGCAACCGTCCGGTTCCACGCTCTACACAAGGTGCCTTTTTTTTTCACTTGAGCACCTGCCCCTCAAAATGTCTGTGCGCGCCACTGATAGGCCTACATTCATTTTGGGGGTGCTTGAATGGTAAATAGTGCATTTATATACTGTATAGCGCCTTTATCCAAGGCGCTTTACATAGATTGTGCATTACATTCACCCATCATTCACACACACATTCATACACCCATGGCGGCGGAAACCATGCAAGGCACCAACCAGCACATCGGGAGCAATTAGGGGTTCAGAGTCTTGCTCAAGGACACTTCGACACTAACCCGGGAGCCCGGGTTTGAACCTTGCAGTTACCATCCGGGCCACTCTGCCCCTGGCCTGAACCCCTCCAGACCCAGAGATTGGGTCTCTGAATCAAAGCATTTGTTTCTGTCTGACAGAACGTTGCATGGGGGCTGTTTGATGGCAGCCAGCAGCAGCTTGTGTCGTAAACAAACCCGCAAGCGGGAGGTCGACCAGGAAAAACAACACTTTTAACCTTTGTTTAAAGTTTCACTCTTTGGATTTGGTCACATGCGGCGAGTCTCTAAAGGTTCACAGACAGCTGTCTCATTCTGCTGTGTCCTATAAGGAAAAAGCTCCAGGCTATTTTGCACCAAAAGTAAAAAGTAAAAACACGGAGCACGTTGTCTGGAGTTCAGAGAGCCTCCCTGACGGACTGTCAGGCAGCAACAAACACACATCGACTTATTTCACCCCCGTGTGTGTGCGTGTGTGTGTGTGTGTGTGTGTGTGTGTGTGTGTGTGTGTGTGTGTGTGTGTGTGTGTGTGTGTGTGTAGTGTGCGTGTGTATTTGTGTGTGTGTTGCTCTCCCTCTCTCTTTGGGATCAAATAAATATATTCATACTATTCCAACTATACACCGCTGTTTGTCACTTCTCCAACTCTGCGTGCGTGCGTGGGTGCGTGCGTGCGTGCGTGCGTGCGTGCGTGCGTGCGTGCGTGCGTGCACGTGTCTGTGTTTGTGTGAACATCTGCACAACCCGAGGCGTAGAATTCCGCCCAGCAGAGATCCCTCCCTGCCTGAAGCGTAACACGAGGAGAGAGACAGAGAGACGGTTTTAATTGTTGTGGGTTATTATTGCGACGGTAGGTCGCAGTTTACTATAATGAAAACCTGCATCTCCCGTCAGTCAGTCGGTCACGCCTCCATATATGGTCACGCCTCGTGACATCACGCCTCCATATATGGGCACGCCTCGTGACATCAAGCCTCCATATATGGTCACGCCTTGTGACATCACGCCTCCATATATGGTCATGCCTCGTGACATCACGCCTCCATATATGGTCATGCCTTGTGACATCACGCCTCCACAGATAGTCACACCTCGTGACATCACGCCTCCATATATGGTCACGCCTCGTGACATCACGCCTCCATATATGGTCACGCCTTGTGACATCACGCCTCCATATATGGTCATGCCTTTTGACATCACGCCTCCATATATGGTCTCGCCTCGTGACATCACGCCTCCATATATGGTCACGTCTTGTGACATCACGCCTCCATATATGGTCATGCCTTTTGACATCACGCCGCCATATATGGTCATGCCTTTTGACATCACGCCGCCATATATGGTCACGCCTCGTGACATCACGCCTCCATATATGGTCATGCCTTGTGACATCACGCCTCCATATATGGTCACGCCTTGTGACATCACGCCTCCATATATGGTCATGCCTTGTGACATCACGCCTCCACATTATGGTTACGCCTCGTGTCATCACGCCTCCATATATGGTCACGCCTTGTGACATCACGCCTCATGACACGTCACGCCACCATATATGGCCGTCTCCAAGATCACAACACTGATCACCTCGTCAAACGCTGGATAGTCATACATGGAGAAGACTATAGATCATCACCCCTGAGAAAGAAGGCAGGCTCTATTAGCTCAATGGTAAAAATGTCGGCACTTGCACAGCAAACCATGGGTTCAAATGCGGGGTAGAAGAGGAACGTTACATGTAGTAACAGCTGGTATTCACAGGACAGACAGTGCTGTTGAGATCTATGATAAACACTCCAACAACATTCTAATGTAACCCACCTGGACTGACTCTTGTGCTGGAAACCAGACATCTATCCGGTCTGTTCTTTTCAACATCAATGAAAGGCACACCAATGGGCAAGTCGAAATCTCAAGGCACATCATAGCAAAAATATCTGATCTACAAGCTCACGCACACACGCACATGCGGCGCATCGTAGATTCGTATACCGATGACACCTAAAATCTCTCTTCATTTCATATCCCAGTGACTCACAAGTTGATTATTCTGGCTCTGACAATTCAGTGAAGATTGGCAGACATTCTGTGAACAAAATAAACAATTTTGTGCTCAGACTTTTGTCCATCCTTCAACAGGACTCATTGTCTTACTTACTGTCCCTTATGGCTACAATTGAACATCTTGCAAACAGGCCATTTCTTGGAAGGGGAAGAGCATGTTTTTGCTCCTCCTTTTTGATTGATTGAATACAGTTTATGTAACAGTTTGCAAATAGTACACATAGAACAATTATACAATGACGCTAAAAGGATTCCACAAGAATCCACTGAGGGTGAGTTTCCCTTGCGGTCCTGTGTATTCAAGTCATCACTATCATTTCCAAGACATTTTTTTTTTAACCTTTTTTATTGGAATCCTGAAAAATAACCTTTTTATTCAATTTCAAATGCATTTAGTTATAGTTATGTTAACTTGACAAACTAAATACAATTACATTGGACACAAAAAAAGACAAATAAAGCAGGTCAGCTGAAATCAATACTATATCAGTATTCTGATATTAAGTGAAGGTTGCCCACCCCTGCTAAAGACATACTGTGCACTCTCCTGTTTTATTACCATATACTATGCTATAGCGCTGCTGATAGAGTGCCATGTTTTAATTACTTTCTAGATAGTCAGTGTGACATGTCATGATGTCAACATTCATTTTAATGACATCGTGTCCAAAATTCCAACATATTTCCATTGTCCACGAATATAATGTTTTTTTTTCCTTCTTTAAAAGAAAATGCCCCCAGTCAGAGTTCAGGGTTTTAATGAATGTAGAATTATGTGCAGACTGCAGGATATGTCATTTGCATACAAATGTGAGGGGACTTCATTTATTTTACTACATTAGTTAATTTTAAACCAAAAATACTCTCTCACACACTTCTTAGGCTATGCCTGTGTGCCAGTGATCACCCTCCTTTGCACATGGTGCCTACGGTTGCCTACCCCGGTTAGTGCCAATTGTATATGTTGCATATCTTATCATCGTTTTACTTACTCATGGTGTTGCTTTCACTGTGATGTCTTTCCATCACAACTTTTTCTTCCCCTCTAATCTGTCTTTTTTTTGAGTGGTGCAACCACTCCAAGGAACAGCAATGTCTGTGTTAAAGATGGAGTGCCACCATTTTTTCCACCCTAAAACATGATCATCAGGTGTTATTACAATATAAGGGGGAAGAACTTTTTCCAAAAAGTGTACAGTATTTGTTAAAATCATGCTTTTATGTGTTATGTGTTGTGTTGTGTTGTTCATTAAGTATGCCTGGTTTGCCTGGTGGAGGGTGATGGGTGGTGATCCACCTGAACTGAAGCCGCACCCACAGCTGTAGTTGTATGATAAAGGGGGAGGGGTTAGGGGAGGGGCTGATAGTGTGGTGTCACTATATTACTGTTTACTTCATTGGCCTGTTTGACTGTCAAGGGTTCAGCCTCCAGGAAGAAACCCTAAATACAAAGTTAATACACCATTGCACATAAAAACAACTTCAGGGTGTCTAATGAAGTATTATCACCTCATAGACACATGAAAAACTGGAAAAATACAAAAATTGTGGCACTCCATCTTTAACCTATGTGACTATGTGTGTGCTAACCTAACCTATGTGACTATGTATGACTATGTGACTATGAGTACCAGTAGGGGCAAAAGTGGCGCTGTTGTGCCAGAAACAGAGAGATAGTGTTGCACTGTTGCCTAGTGCTAATTACAGAGAGAGAGAGAGAGAGAGAGAGAGAGAGAGAGAGTGAGAGAGAGAGAGCGAGAGAGAGAGAGAGAGAGAGAGTGTTGCACTGTTGCCTAGTGCTAATTACAGAGAGAGAGAGAGAGAGAGAGAGAGAGAGAGAGAGAGAGAGAGAGAGAGAGAGAGAGAGAGAGAGAGAGAGTGTTGCACTGTTGCCTAGTGCTAATTACAGAGACAGAGAGAGAGAGAGAGAGAGAGAGAGAGAGAGAGAGAGAGAGAGAGGGGCAGGGGGAGAGGGGAGTGGGGAGTTGCACCACTCAGTTTACACAGGTGTGATTTTTTAATTGTCTTTGCTGACTGCTTTTCCCTCGTGGGATCAATAAATGGTCCTTCATTTATCTGTATCATATCTTATTCTGCATATTTATTCTGTGAATGTTACCGTACACAGGCCTTATTCTGAGCCTGAGGAGTGTGGAGGAATTTTAATTAGTGCCTAAGTTGAAGGTCGTGCGTCCACAATTAGTTGTGCACGAATCAGAATCTCAATCAGTTTAATTTGTCACAACACCGGCCGTTTTACAGGTGTTTAGTTGCACATGGGTAGTAGCAGTGGGCGAAGTGGTTTTTGTGAAAGCAGGTATAGGCCTATACACAGTTAGTGTACATGTTATTTTGAAACAGTAGAAACTATAGTATCATATCTCAGCTGTCTGGAAGAAACCACGTAACTCCAAAATGTTCATTTTTCAGGAAATTATTAAAAATATCCTTTACCGTATAGCCTTACAGTTTCAACGTGTGTTCATGGTCTGCGAGCAGCAGCGTGACAAAGCTCAGCTGTAGCCTATTTGTTACGTTCGCGCTAATCAAACACTAGACGGGATTATTATTTCATGTCAACATTCAAGTACAATTGATGTAACCCGGGTGAAGTAATCCAGCACTCTGCAAGTTAAAAGTGTTTTCCACCTGTCCAAAGTCATTCCTGATAGCCTGCAGGCTGCTGCCCTACAATCCTACAGACATAAATCATCCTGACCTTGTTCATATAAAGCCATTTAGGTCAATGATATAACGTGATATAATATAGCAGCGGTTACTAAAGTCATTGACTGCCAGTCAACTGGTTCCGTGTACAATGATGCGCCCCATGTGTATGTGTTATTTTGAAACATTAGCATCATAATGCAGGTTGGTAGCCTAGTATAGGTTACTGTATATGTTGGGAAGGCCAAATAATATTAAGGCTGAAGGCTTTTCCCTTGATAATTAGAGTGCCTTCACACGAACAGACGCGAAGATACAATCGTCTACCTTCATTTTCAATCGAAGCCAGCGACGTGAAGCAACAAATTAAATCTAATGTTTGTAGCTGCAAAAGACATGTCAAAGATATCACAGTACCTGATTTGATTTCAGTATAAACTCTAAACTTATAGCCTCTTTTCTCTGAATATAACTTGCATTTTAAATGTGTGTTTATGGAGATCAGCCTCGTGTTTTGGAGTTGGTTGTGTGACTTTGAATGTTAAGTGCGCTAGACCCTTCTGAAGTACAGTGTGTGTGTGTTCCTGTACTATTGTGGAGGTTTTATCTTACAGTAATCACACAGAGATTATACTGTTTATTGTTTTTCCACCCTGTGTCTTTTGTTTGCCCAAATACCTTGATAATACCAATGACAGGAAGTAAAGCCACATGCAGTCCTCACTGTGTGTACGCTGCATTCTGACTCAATGACACAGCAAGGCACAAACCATCATTCGCTTCTGTCGGGAGGGAACCAGCTAACTCCATTTTTGAGGTTTTTGACTTGTTTTGGCATTAAAATCACTGCTATTGGACACCCTTTATGTCTGTGCGTTGTTTCTAAAATATTAATTGAACCAATGGAAAGTAATAAAACACACTTTGGACGAAACCTCTTAACTCCATTGGACTCTCAAACGGCCTGCTAAGGCAGCTAACTCCACCACCTATCCCCCTCTCATGCAAGTAATTGACAATATATAAAGTCGCAACACCAACTTTGATGAGGCAGCATTGCTTTGTTTTCCAAATGTATGGTTTTCTTAATTTCCTGAAAAAGTATTATTTTGGAGATATGTGGTTTCTTCCCCACAGCAGAGATATCCAAACCCATAATCAGCCTTCAGTCCTTTAATGATATACATGTTTTTTGGAATGCTAGCGTCGTAATGCAAAAGGAGGGAGTGAATGCAGTGAATGAAAGATCAACAACACTAAATATATATGTTGGCAAAACACAGCCTTAATTATCAGTGGTGGAAAAGGACTCACATTTTTCACTTAAAGGACCACTTCACCACTTTTCAACCTAACTTCATATAATAGGTCCTCACTAATAATCATGAAAAAATGGCACGTTTTTTTTCTACTCAGTCTGTGTCTCATAGGAGGGCTGTGGGCAGTTTAGAAACCGTCTTCCAGTGACATCATCATTAGGCAGATTTTTTTTTTTAAACAAGATTTTCATTATCGTGAGAACGATATGGCTTCCATTTTCGCATTGCAACTTTTCAGGACTAGAAAGCCTGCAGTTTTTATTAGCTTGTATTCCCCATCGATGATGTCACTGGAAGACGGTTTCTGAACTGCCCACAGCCCTCTTATGAGACACAGACCGAGTAGAAACGTTTTTTCATGATTATTAGTGAGGACCTATTATATGAAGATAGGTTGAAAAGTGGTGAAGTGGTCCTTTAAGTCAGTCTCAAAAGTATACAAAACTAATGGCATCAAAAAGTACTTAAAGTACCAAAAGTGAAAGTATACTCATTGTGCAGCTAATGGCCCATTTCACAAGTTTCCAAATGTTTTGAAAATAGCAGATCTAGCCTATACACAACAAGCTTGTAGATCGGCTATTTTCAAATGGCCGAAATGTAACAATCAAAATCTACAAAGTAAACTAACTAAAGTTGTCAAATAAATGTATAGTGGAGTAAAAGTATAATATTTGGATCCGAGATGCAGTGGAGTTGAAGTAAAAGTATTGTAAATACTCAAGTAAAGTACATGTACCTCAGCATTGTACTACAGCACATAAATGCAAGTAAATGTACTTTCCACCACTGTTTATTATTGAACCCTACAAACCCTCCCGCACACTCAGATCAGCCAACGCAGGGAAACTGGAAGTACCCTCACTAAAAACGCCGGGACAACGCTCCACACGTCCCAAACTCTTCTCCCTTCTGGCTCCAAAACTGTGGAATGCACTTCCCATTGCAGTCAGAACTGCAGCATCACTCCCAATCTTCCGCCGTAGTCTGAAACTCCATCATGGCCCATAGCACTTACCCTACCCCCTTAGATAGCATTTCTGTAGACTTAGATAGCATCTGATACAGACTTATAGCATGTTATGTAGACAGCACTATAATTGTATTGTATATAGTCATAGCACGCCATAGTACATATGTATAGCATAGTAGTAAATATGTATAGTTTATATGTATAGTGTATGTATAGTTTCATTATATAGATATTCCACTGTTACTTTCTTAGCTTACGCATGTTTCATGATATTGATAAATGCTTTTATGTGATGTATTCCCATGCTTTTGTTCTTGCTTAAATGTAAGTTTGCTAAACCTCTAAGTTTGCTAAATGCCTAAATTGTAAATTGTACCCCGGGAATGATGACACGCCAGAGCCAGACCTCATCCTCTGCCACACGTCAGTGTCACTCTGCTAGCGAGAACTGATTTACAAGCTAACGGCGCGTCGCGATGGCATGAAGCAATGGAATAGAATCGGTTCCCGACCTTTCCTGGATCAGGGGCCTATCGGCTGGAGTGTCAAATGGAAATGGGTTGGCCTGGTTTTTGTTTACTTTAATGATCAGTCAAATCGATTGTGTTCCAGCTGGGATCAATAGGAAACAGTATTATGTTAAGAGGATATGCGCATGCATGAAGTGAGTGGGAAATCGAGTGTCAATAAAGTGAGTGTCAATGTGAGTTTAACGTCCTTTAAAGGAGAATTCCATACTAAAAGGCTTTCTTACCTTTCTTTGTAGTTGTTACGTCCCCACCAAAGAGGTCCAGGTGTTATTTTGTGCAAAAGCTCCTTATTGGCTATTTCCCCTACTATAAGCCCTAAATGAATTGCATTGAATTGAATGGGAATTGAATGGGGCTATGGGGTGTTGTGCTAATTCGCTTATTTCCATCGCTCAAAATTATAATTTCTTTGTATATATCCTCTCTTCATAATGTAAATAATATCCCAAGCGGCACACTTTACTACTTCTTTCGATGGAAATAAGCGAACTAGCACAACACCCCATAGCCCCATTCAATTCCCATTCAATGCAATGCAATTCATTGAGGGCTTATGGTAGGGAAAATAGCCAAAAAGGAGTTTTTGCACAAAAAAACACCTGTACCTCTTTGGTGGGGACGTAACAACTACAAAGAAAGGTAAGAAAGATAAGAAAGCATTCTAGCATGGAATTCTCCTTTAATGTCATTTAACGCAGATAGGACTTTTCTGTTTGGATGTATAATATGGGCTGTCAAGGCCATAAAGTAGTTTTTTTTTGCCTCTTAGGTGTGTTCCCGAATAACTTACGGCTATGATGATGATGATGTCATGTGCATGTATTCTATATTTATTGGTATCATCATAATATAATGAATACAAATCTTTCAAGGTTTTAATGAAAAAAATCACACCCGTGTGAAGTGAGGGGCGCTCTTTATCATCGTACATTCTCCATGCATTGTCAATGGGAATTTAATCTCTGTGTAGGACAAACAACACTATAGCTGAATATATAGGAGGGGCTAGCTCAAACATCCCGAGATTTAACCCATTCTGACCGGGCACCCATTTTGGTGTTGGCATCATGTTATGCTTTAGCTATTGAAAAATAGCAGATCTACAAGCTCATATCGCGCCACCGAGTGGCGCGATACGAGCTTGTAGGTCTGCTATTTTTTGAAAAATCGAAGAGCGACTGACATTTTCAGAATCTGATCTCAGGTCAGAATGGGTCAATCAGACCAGTGTGTGTCCCAGTGGAAACCTCGTATGAATCTGATCTCAGGTCAGAAGTTAAGATGGGGAAATGTAATGAAGCAGTGCTGGTGGGTATAGGCAGGTGTTTCACCTCAAATGGGGCGTGGTTTTGAGGTTAGACTTTGGCTATAGATTCTGTTATAGGTTAAGGTTATAGGGATGTAACCACGCCCACCCGGGCGAAACACCAACCAAAGAGGGTCTTCCTGGTGGGTTATATAGCTTAGCAGCCCCAATTTGCTTCCGCTGAAACCTTTCAACCTGTCGGCTCATTTCCCAGAATCCACGCTCGTCTGATTTCAGCACGTCTCCAGCGAACGACATTCTTATCGCACCTCTCGGGGCTTCCCTGCGTGTGTGTGTGTGTGCGTGCATGTGTGGGTGGGTGTGTGTGTGTGTGCGTGTGGGACTGTGGTGTGTGTGTGTGTGTGTGTGTGTGTGTGTGTGTGTGTGTGTGTGTGTGTGTGTGTGTGTGTGTGTGTGTGTGTGTGTGTGTGTGTGTGTGATAGAGAGGTGTGTGTGGGGGATGACTGTTCCTGGGTTACACACGTATGTGTTTCGCCGACGTGTTACAGGGAGATCCCCAGCTCTGCCGGCGGAAGTCCACTGGCAACTAATGAGAGGACAGTCCTTCCTGTTAGTTTATACCCAATTAATGTTTAGAATACATTCTGCGTTTCAAAGCCAAAGTGCACTATAACTATGCTTTTTGGACACACCGACTTATTTGTGTCTAAAACTGGAGGAGTTAGCTGGTTTGGCAGATATAGTTTGAGGATCTAATGGAGTTAGGAGGTTGTTTTACACACAAACATGTAAAGGGTGTTCAATAGCATTGATTTATGCAACCTCAAAAATGGAGTTCCGGACAGCAACGACATTTACAATTAGTGTTAGAAATGTATCACGTACTGTATATATATCTCATTTGGCTGTAACACTTCAGCCTTTTTTGTTTGTTTGTTGGTTTGTGTTTTTGTAATTACTGTACAGGCACTTTCCCTTTGTCTATACACTGTCTCATTTTCAGCTGTCCACCGCCTGTCTCTCCTGTACTGTCTCCCTCTCAGCTGTCCTGTGTCTGTCTCTCCTGTAATGTCTCCCTCTCAGCTGTCCTACTGTGTCTGTCTCTCCTACACTGTCTCCCTCTCAGCTGTCCTACTGTGTCTGTCTCTGCATTCCCTCTGTCATGTCTTATTCTATATAAATTAAAGTCACATTTTAAGCTCACTATCAGTCAGACCTGCAGCCGAAGAAATCTGCCTCACTTCTGATCAACCACTTAAACCCTATATCAGGGGTCTTCAAAAGAGGTTCTGGGACCCCGAGGAGGTCCTCAGAGTTACATCTCTCTCTGGGTCCTTGCATAACGTTGAAGACCCCTGCCCTATATACTGTGTTGACGGGTGTCTGTCAGAGGTCTGTACCGTCTCCCTGACTCTCTTGTTTTGGCAAGGAGACATTTAAGCACCCTGAGCTATGACTTATAGCTCCTGTGTATGCATGCATGCATGCATGCGTGGGTGGGTGGGTGGGTGGGTGTCTGTATACGCCAGAGTGTGTGTGCCGAGGCGTGTGTGTGCTTGCCCGGCCAAGCCTGGGGACACCGTGGAGTCAGACACTCTCGGAGCGTGTCTGTACACATACTGCTGCTACACGCACACGCACGGGCACACACACGCGTGCACACACGCGCGCACACACGGTCCTTCTGACTTCTGTATGGAGGTCTGGAGCTGGGAGCCCAGGCAGGGCTCAATCCCTATTCCCTGCCCCAGGAAGGCTCACTTCTGCTGGGGTAACGAGTCCCTGATAGACTCCCCTGTGGTTCTGAAGTCTCTTACACATGCACACGCACGCACGCACCACTCACACACACACACACACGCACGCATGCACGCACACAACACACGCAGTCGCACCATAGTCGCACGGACAAAACAACCATATCAGCTCCATCTGCCGCTACCTGTCTGGAGACAAGAACTGTACGTGAATGTGTTTGTGTATGTGTGTGTGTGTGTGTGTGTGTGTGTGTGTGTGTGTGTGTGTGTGTGTGTGTGTGTGTGTGTGTGTGTGTGTGTGTGTGTGTGTGTGTGTGTGTGTGTGTGTGTGTGTGTGTGTGTGTGTGTGTGTGTGTGTGTGTGTGAGAGAGAGAGAGAGAGAGAGAGAGACACACACAGAGAGAGAGAGAGACAGAGAGAGAGAGAGAGAGAGAGAGAGACAGACAGAGAGACACAGAGAGAGAGAGAGAGAGAGAGAGAGAGAGAGAGAGAGAGAGAGAGAGAGACAGACAGAGAGACACAGAGAGAGAGAGAGAGAGAGAGAGAGAGAGAGAGAGAGAGAGAAATGATGGATGATGCATGGATGAGATTACCAGATCATATCTTAATGTCTCTCCGTGCTCAGACACACATTTTTTGTTTATCTGAGTCAGATAGCCCAAAGGTTTCATGCCAACAACACCGAAATTGCAAAATGTACTGTAGTATTAGGCCTCTGAATCTATCTATCTATCTATCTATCTATCTATCTATCTAAAGATATTTTTTTTTGCGGCTTACGCCTTTATTGATTTTTTAAGGGATAGAAAGTAGGCTGACAGGAAACGGGAGAGAGATGGGGGGATGACATGCGGTAAAGGCCGTGTCGGGTCCGGGAGTCGAACCCGCGGCACACCGCGACTGGATCACCAGTCCAGTGCCCAGACCGTTACGCTACGGCCTGGGCCTATCTATCTATCTATCTATCTATCTATCTATCTATCTATCTATCTATCTATCTATCTATCTATCTATCTATCTATCTATCTATCTATCTATCTATCTATACGTGTAAAGAAGGAATACTCCCCGTGTCAAACAAAAACACAACATTGCACAATACAATTCAACACAACACGAGGCAGAAAACCCACAAACAACATTCCCATATCCACTTGAACCCTGGCCTAGTACAGCATCCCTATATTCTGCTGAGGAACATTCACAGAAAATAGCCGATCTACAAGCTCACAATGCGTTGCAACGCAACGCGTTGTGTGCTTGTAGATCAGCTATTTCCGTCAAAGAGGGGAAAAAAGTGTGTGCAGAGCCAGATTGACTGAGTAACGTGTTTAATATCCCGCTGTTTTCCATAACAATCGTGTGTAAATATGAGACTTTATAATTCACTCTCAACAAAATGTCCAAACTTTTCCAGTCGATATTTCAACCCTACAGGGCATTTCCCTCCTGGAACTTAAAGCAAACAGAGATGTGTGGTAATACTCCGTAGTACAGTATATTAAGCCGACGTGCTGACATGACTCATGGTTCTGACAGTAATGCCATGATGTACTGTACTGTCATCAGTACTGTACCGGCTGGGGTTATGTTACAGCGCTGCCAGAAAGCAGTAGTGGAAGAGAGTATACTCACATATTGTACTTAAGTAAAAGTAGGCTCACTGTGTGACGGTTCCCTGTATATCGTATGGTATAGGATATGGTATTATGAAGTATGGTATCTTATATTAGGTGGTCTGGTGTAGATATTAGGTGGTTAGTTTATGGTTTCTGTAGGTCATTTGCTTTTGCTATTCCTAATTCCCTTTCTTCTTGTATTGTGTTTCAGAGGATTGGGGAGCAGAGCTAAGGATGATGATGATGATCAATCAGCCAAGGGTCTGCACCTGGGCCCGGTGCCGACGCCCTATATAAGCCTTTCTCCCCAGTCCCTTCCTCAGTTCTGTTGTGTTCAGTTCTCCTTTGCTCCTCTCCCACCACCATGCACCTTTTTCAGCATTTGGGTTAATACATACAACATGCACACACATACATTTCACTCATGCATACACGCATTACACTAGTGACTACTGATTTTCAGCACCTCGTCTGTTTGCTCCTGATTTGACCATTTAATTCCTTATTTTGATTAATAAATGTATATTTCATTTGAGTACTGTGTC
The DNA here is from genome assembly GCF_964188405.1 of Protomyctophum parallelum. Classification (NCBI taxonomy): domain Eukaryota; kingdom Metazoa; phylum Chordata; class Actinopteri; order Myctophiformes; family Myctophidae; genus Protomyctophum; species Protomyctophum parallelum. Next base: position 8,838,212 of record NC_139698.1, on the reverse strand, counting down.
TCCCTGTATTTGTGTTGTGTATCTGGCACCCCTAGGCCAGGTATGTAACAACTGCAACAGAGGGTAGGGGTCCACCCAACAGAGGGTAGGGGTCCACCCATCAGAGGGTAGGGGTCCACCCATCCCCATAATTACGACAGGCCGGGGTTCCCATTCATGCATAAAGTGAGCGGCAAATCAAGTGGCAAAGTTTAGTGCGCTTAACATCGTGTAACGGCATTTAATGCAATCAGATATTACTTTTCTGTTTGGACGTATATGGGCTGTCGAGGCCAGAAAGTATTTATTTGCCACTCAGTAGGCAAAATGATATCACGTGCATACCCTCTATATAGACATACATACTCCCGATACAAGTAGAATTCCGGAATTCAAAATGTACTTGAGTGAAAGTACAAAGGTATTGGCATCAAGTTGTGCTAAAAGGTACTCATCATGCAGAATGTCTCATTTCAGGGTTTCAAAATGTATACAAATCTTTTGGAAATCCAGCAGATCGACTATATTTCAAATAACCCGAGATGGCTGAAGTGGTTTACGTACATGTTGTAATAATAGTCAACAGCTACAAAGTAACTAAACTACAGTAGCAATTAAAGTTTTTAAATAAATGTAGTGGAGTAAAAAAGTACAATATTTGGATCCGAGATGTAGTGGAGTAGAAGTAAAAGTATATTGCAAATTGGAAATGAAAGAAATACCTCAAAATTGTCTAATCAAATACCCCAAAAAAAGTACATGTACTTAGTTACTTTACTCATGCACTACAGGAAAGTAACATTTTACTGTACTCAGTACTTTTATATGCTTCTACACTCACACTATATGCTTCTACAATTCCGCCCTTTAGCAGATGCCCTTAACCCATTCTGACCTGAGATCAGATTCATACGAGGTTTCCACTGGACACACACTGGTCTGATGAACCCATTCTGACCTGAGATCAGATTCTAAAACATGTCAGTCGTTCTTCGATTTAAAAAAAATAGCAGACCTACAAGCTCGTAGCGCGCCACTCGGTGGCGCGCTATGAGCTTGTAGATCTGCTATTTTTCAATAGCTAAAGCATAACATGATGCTAACACCAAAATGGGTTCCCTTTCAGAAGAGCGATTTACAATAAGCAAGTTTATAGGTATCTATAGGCCTATAAACGCATACATCAGATGCAGAGAGAACACTGCAGTGCCTCAGGAGTCACTATAACACTATAACACTATAGGATCACTGGAAAACCAAGATTGATTGACTTTTATAAAATCAGCAAAGTCCAAAACCAGACAGTATGGCCTTGTGGTTAACGTGTCCGCCATGAAACTGGGAGGTCGGGGGTTCGATCCCCGGCCGGGTCATACCAAAGACTGTAAAAATGGGACCCCATGCCTCAATCCCTGCTTGGCACTCATGCAGCATCAAAGGGTTGGATTAGGGGGTCAAATCTACTAATCAAATGATGCCCGAACGCGGCACGGCTGCAGCTCACCGCTCCTTGGCTGCGGCTCACCGCTCCCAGAGATGGGGTCAAATGCGGAGAACAAATTTCACTGCGGTAACGTTTGTGACAAATCGTATGACTTTGACTTGACTTTGACTTTGAAGTCCTGTCTATTATGTCTTGATGAATTGAATACACAAACACACAATAGGACTAAACAAAATGTAGGAAACAAAACATTAAGATTATTAGTATACAAAACATAATATGCTAAGTGAGAACTGTTGACTTACTGAGTTAATAAACTGTTGTTTGTTATTATAGGTTAATAATCTACCCTGAAAGATACACATCAAGTCATTAAATTGATACCCCTCTATGCACTTCACTTGCAATGATAAAGTGATGACCCATTGTAACCCAGCGCATTAATATATTACTAATTTATTACAACCCAAAACAAATAGGATTGTAAAATGGACCATTCTGCAGTATAGGCCTAATGGTCACTTATAAGATTGATGTATTTTGATGCGTTAATGCTGTGTCAGTTATTTTAATTAGATACAACTTTAAATGTATTGCATGCTATATACCGGTAGACCTACATTTGGGTTTTTTGGTCAAAATGTTCGATAGCCTATTTCAGTAGTTCCCAAAGTGGGGTTCGGGGACCCCCAGGGGTACTTGAAAGAGTTCCAGGGGGTCCCCAACTAAATGATAGTTAGGAACCAAATGGACCCTTATGGATCTGTAACTCTAAGAGTGTACAAATGCAGCCCATTTGGTTCCATTTGTACACTCTCAGAGTTAAATTAACTTTGATTTTACAATAATATAAATGGAGGTCCCAGCGTTAGAGATGCCATGAAATGGCCGGGGGTCCGTAGCCTAATTCGGGTCAAACCTGCAGGGGTTCCTTGAAGTTTAATGAAAATCGGTGAAAATCACTGCATGCCAGGGTAACAAGTCTACTCGCCCCGTTTCTGTTTTCCTCCCAGAATCTTCCCCAGTGAGGGGTGGGAGAGGCTGGACAGCAGACGGCTGGATTTTGAATTTCTCTAACTATAAACTTTCATGACAGCAGAACAGCCTAAGTACAAATATAATTTATGAAAAGCTACTACAGTGAAGTCTGTTCACAGAAGTTGTTGTAGGATATGTGACGGATTATCTGACGAGGTACCATTTGAGGGGGCAAAACCTTACATACTAAATAATACTAAATTGTTTATAGGTTCAATATAGGCCTAAGTCAAATAATATAGCATTTCCACAGGAGTATCTTTTTATATTTTTCCAAAAAGAATACAAACAGCCAATAACATATTACAAAGTTATCCCCCTCACTGGGGAAAATTCCGGGAGGAAAAACGGGCAAGCAGCCGTAAAAATCTTCTCTTATGGGGGTTCCTTGGCATATATTTCAATTGGGGGTCCGCAGGGCTAATTAATTAGTGGCAATTTGGGGGTCCTTCACGTGAAAAGGTTTGGGAACCACTGGCCTATTTATTTATTTCAACACTGTTGTTTTTCCACTTCCAGTGTCTTTGGGACTCTTTCCATTACCGGGTTCGTTACCCTTCCCTCTGGTCTCGGAATTGTTTCATAAAATCAACATTTATATTGAGGCCACACCACATGAGTTACTCATTAATTTATTACGCCATGTCTGGGTGTGATTGTGATTAATTCATATCAAGAAATCAAAACTGCGTCTCTGTTTATTTTATTTATGTGGGAGGCATGGGAGGGGAGGGAGGCATACTAATGAGTGGGAGGCGCATTCAAATCACCCGTCTGCTATTGGTTGTGCACGTCGATGGGGGCGGAGTTGCCGCTTTAACAAAACAGAGCATCGCGCTCCTCTCCTCTCATTCTCTCTTCAGACACTGTGGGAGAAACTGTACCTACCTGCGAATACTTTAGCAATACAACTCGCGTGCTTTTTCTCCACTAATTAACAACCGTTTTAGTTGCTTCTGGAGTGAGAGACCAATAAGGACACTATATATTCTGTCACAAATTACACAGTTATTATTATTACTGGCTGGACTTTGAACATTAAAAGGACATATATATATATAGTTTCTTCTTCTTCTGCTGCGATTAAAGAAAGGGTTAGATTTTTTTTTTGACGTTTTTGCTAGAATGGATTTGCTGTGGCTGCTGCTGTGTGTGTCCGTGACAGCCTGCTTCTGCTCTGCAGAGAGACACAGCGTCTACTGGAACAGCACCAACCCGAAGTAAGTCTTTCTTTTTTATTTATTTTGTATTTATTTGTCATTTTATAAGAGTGTGTGTGTGTGTGTGTGTGTGTGTGTGTGTGTGTGTGTGTGTGTGTGTGTGTGTGTGTGTGCAGGAATATGCAATCACAAAATGTGCATGCAGGGCTTCAATGTGTGTGCACGCGCGTGTGCCGTGGCTGCTACTAGACAGGCACAGGGAGTCAGGGACGTGTGTGTGTGTGTGTGTGTGTGTGAGAGAGAGAGAGAGAGAGAGAGAGAGAGAATGTGGGTGTGTGAGTAATTACCTTATCCTGCAAAGGACACAGAATCAGAGTATTTCGGGTTATCTTTCTCTCTGTGTGTGTGTGTGTGTGTGTGTGTGTGTGTGTGTGTGTGTGTGTGTGTGTGTGTGTGTGTGTGTGTGTGTGTGTGTGTGTGTGTGTGTGTGTGTGTGTGTGCGCGTGCGTGTGTGTAGCATGCTCCGTGGCAGTGATAGATCATCACTGGGCTCAGGGACATACACTTTCAAAGTTTATCCTCGCCAGACAAACTATAGGCTATTTGTTACTCTGTCTGACAATGTGTGAGAGAGAGAGAGACAGAGAGAGAGAGAGACAGAGACAGAGAGAGACAGAGAGAGAGGTGTGTACTTGTTTGATAACTTAATCTTTACAGCTAAATCACCATATTTTGGTGTATATGTCTTCAAGCTGGTATTCATGTTTTCGATATTTGTAGGGCCTACATTTGATTGCGAAACGACACAGCTTGTTTACACACTATAGTTTTGACTGTTTGTTTATATTTCACACCTTACTGTCAATGTTATCTTTCCCGAGCCTTTGAATTGAAGAGACACAGAGACACAGAGAAAGTGAGAGACAGAGAGAGAGTGGGAAAGAGAGAGAGACCGAGAGTCTAGAGAGAGAGACATGCAGAGACAGAATGAGAAAGAGAGAGAGACAGAGACCGAGAGAGAGAGAGACAGAGACAGTGAGAAAGAGAGAGAGACAGTGAGAAACAGAGAGAGACAGTGAGAGAGAGAGAGAGCTTTGTAGAAAGTGTAGCCTTGAGAAATTGTTTTTGTCGCACGCACACGCGCACACACACACACAGTGTGTGTGTGTGTGTGTGTGTGTGTGTGTGTGTGCGTGCGTGCGTGCGACACAC
>NC_139698.1:8825879-8828379 GCF_964188405.1 Protomyctophum parallelum | reverse complement strand
CACTGGTACGGGTGGAGGGTGAGGAGGGAGGGATGGGTGGAGGGATGGAGGGATGGAGGGGGGGGGTGGAGGGAGGGAGAGGAGGGATGGAGGGGGGGGTGGAGGGAGGGAGAGGAGGGATGGAGGGGGGGTGGAGGGAGGGAGAGGAGGGATGGGTGGAGGGATGGAGGGATGGAGGGGGGGGTGGAGGGAGGGATGGAGGGATGGAGGGGGGGTGGAGGGAGGGATGGAGGGATGGAGGGGGGGGTGGAGGGAGGGATGGGTGGAGGGAGGGGGGGGTGGAGGGAGGGGGGGGTGGATGGAGGGAGGGGATGATGGAGGGAGCATAAAGGAGAGACAGACGGAGGGAGGACAGGAGGGCACCGTGATGGATAGAAGGTGGAGAAAGAAGAGATGGAGGAGTGAATGAATGAGAAACAATGAGGCCGGACCGACGACGCTTTTTTAAACGACTCCCGACACACACACGCACACACTCACACACTCACACCCGCACGCACCCACTCACACCCGCGCACACACACACACACACACAATGCAGAAAAGAAGTTTCTCAGTGGTTAAGAGGTTTATTAGACAATTTCAGACATGGACCAGACGCTCTTTTATCCAGAGCGACTTACGTACAATAGGCCGGGGAAACGCATACGTCAAATGCACCAAGACAGCTTAATAGTGCCTCAGTAAACTATAGGATCTCACGGTAAACCAAGATCCCAGCGTCGGTCTAAACAATATACTCTCCAAATGAGAATCTGTACATTACTGAAACTAGAGGGATACCGGGTAAAGGAGGCGCCTATATAGACAACGTGACGCTACAGAATAAACATAGTTACATAGGCAGTATAGGAACGGCCAGGCAAGTTTACTTGTATAACACATTTTAATATTGTTCACAAAACACCAAGCAAAAAGAACGGTATATGTTATCATAAACAGTGCATTGCTTAGTGCATCTGTCGTATACTAATTCCAAGAATGTTTTTCCCTGTCGTGGTGAACGTGACACACACACACACACACACACACACACACACACACACACACACACACACAATAGGAGTCTGTGGCCATGTTTTTAACCAGGCAGATTTTTGACAACAGACTGCTGCGTTGCCACCATTTCAAATCATCCGTCTTCCTCGGTTCACCAGGCCATCTGCCTTGACTGGTGAGAGAGAGAGTGAGATAGTGAGAGCTTCTGTGTGAGAAAGAGAGATTGTGTGTGTGTGTGTGTGTGTGTGTGTGTGTGTGTGTGTGTGTGTGTGTGTGTGTGTGTGTGTGTGTGTGTGTGTGTGTGTGTGTGTGTGTCTTAAAGACACGGAGGAGAGAGAGAGAGAGTGAATGTGAGACCCACTCACACCTGTTTGGTCACTCACACCGTGATGACCTGGGCAGCGGTCAGTGGTTCAGATCGTGCTGACTCGCTATGTGTGTTTGCCAGTAGTCCCGCACACACATTTTGTGTGTGTGTGTGTCTATGTGTGTGCGTGCGTGTGCGCACGTGAGTGGTGGGGCACCGGCCTTTAACCTAGAGAGAGAGCAGGGTGAGAGTTCTGACATTCCCCGCATGTTTATTTGTCGTTTATCTGCGTCGCCGATCCAGAGTCAGTCACTTTCATCAGCTGTTGTTGTTGGGATCAGACTCGTCAAACTCGTCAGCTTCATCTGGGCCTGTCCATACAGAGAGAGAGAGAGAGAGAGAGAGAGAGAGAGAGAGAGAGAGAGAAAGATTATATGATGTTTCAAAGTGACAGTGTCTGTCGTCAGTAGATTCTATACATTTACAACTACGGCCTATACATTTAGTTCTCTATATACATTTACACAGCCTATGCATTTAGTTCACAAAACACCAGTTTTACTTACTAGTAACTACAGTTTTCAAATAATTGTAGTGGAATAAGAGTACATTATTTGCCTCTGAGATTTAGTAGAGTAGAAGTAAAAAAGCATTGCACAAAACACTGGCACTAACCGGTCTGGCAGATAGAAGCCACTGCAGCGTTGTCCTTCACAGAGCCACATCATAAAGGCTGCAGGTTTTCTAAATGAGAAATAAGTAGAGTATGCTAAAGTTGTCTTTACCTAACGGTTAATTATAACTTCAGGTTAGGTCCTAACCTAAAGTTATAATTGACACATAGTTAATTGGTTTCTTTGTCGCAGCACATTTAGCACATTATGTGAAATGTGTCCTCTCCATGGAACCCCTCCTAACTATTTAGGAGCAGGAGAAGGGGCTATTAATAACCACACCCAGGGAGCAGTGTAGGGGTTAAATGTCCTGCTCGGGGATGAGCCGGAGGGGCCGACGACACGCTGACCTCCCAACGGACCTCTAGTCTACTCTATTCAGCTGTGGTCGTCCATTGTTGTCACTTGGGTTCATTCTGAAGTTACAAAACCTCATTGTCATTTTTTTACTCTCTCTCTCTCTCCGTTTCTCTCCTTCGCCAAAATAGAGTTGAGCTTATATATTAGTAACAGAGTTGAT
>NC_139698.1:8748379-8820879 GCF_964188405.1 Protomyctophum parallelum | reverse complement strand
ACATGCATTTGTATTCCGCTACGACCTTGTAGGTCTGCTATTTTTGAACGACTTTTGAACGACTGACATAGAAACATGGCTTTTTCAGAAAACTGTCAGGATGTAGAAGACATTTTTTTAATCTGAGCTCAGGTCAAAATGGGTTAAGGTTGTTGCATTCCATTTGACATCCTTCTACTGTCACAGCAGCAGCAGCTCACAAATCTTGCTGCTGTGTTTGCACATTGTCGTACTTCACCCAACAGATATGGGAGTTGTTTGTTGTTAGTCATGTTCTCAAACTCTCTTCTCTCTCTCTCTCTCTCTCTCTCTGTGTCTCTCTCTCTGTGTCTCTCTCCAGCCAAGCCGTTGCACCATCACGGACAGGAGTGCATGAGGCTCAAGGTGGAGGTCGTCGGCCACAAAGGCTCCTCCGGCAAGAGCAAAGGAGGAGACAAGAAGAAGGAGACGGAGAAAGAGAAGGTGGCGAACGACCTGAAAGACGACTTCATGGCCGCCGGGGGCGTCCACAACATGTCCAACCGCCTCCCAGCAGGTGAGGAGGAGCTCAGCGCAGAACCTTTTTAGACCAGTGGTTCACAAAGCGTTCAGCCCGCCGTGACCCAAAAGACACGTTAGACCGGGTCCATGTGTTTGGTCCGACGGAGCACTGGTCCGATCGACAACCTACCTCAAACCCTCACCCTAACCCTAACCTCCCCCAGGGCAGCACACCTAAACCTAACCCCAACCCTCACCCTAACCCTAACCTCCCCCAGGGCAGCACACCTAAACCTAACCCCAACTATCTCCCGACCCCCAGCGCACCTTGGACCTTCGGAGCAATGGTCCGTCGGATCATAGTATGCCTCCCAGTTAGACCCCCATAAGAGAGGATTTGTCAACGTTTGTTGAGTATTAGTATTTTAGCTAAGCTTGTAGTTCGAATGTCCAAAAAATAAAATGGGACATGAGTGTTTAAAGACTTTAAGCTGTTCCTCATTTTGCCAGTATAGGTGAAAGTATCACTCTGTCTACTATGGCAATGGCAAACTATTTTGGACTGCGGAATTAAGGGCTGCAAAGCAGTGCAATTTAGCGAAATTGAACACTACTACTACTACTAACCCATATTACGTTTCCAGAAAAGATTTAACGACAGTGCAGTGCGGCTGTATAAAAGCAATGAGACACTTGAGGTCGTTTGTTTTGGAACGCGTACACGTCGAGCAGGGCGACGGCTCTATGCTTAGCGGCGTGCCAATAACCACAATGAAACAAAAATATATATCTGATGTCTCAATTACATTGCTTGACTGTAGTTGCTTAGTGGGAAGTGATGTGTAAAAATAAAAACAACATGATATATTGTTTTGTTATGTAAACACAGAGCACAGTTACTATGCCTTTTAATAGTATAGCACATTACAAACAACGTTCAATTCAAAAGTTTTAAGTGTCAAATCACAGCAATTAAGTTGTCTCAAGACACGTTACATGCAGAGCAAAGGACCGTCAGAGATCCCACTGCTCACCCTCCTCCACCCCAGCTACCACCTGTCGTTTTGGATCTGCTGTTTAGGTACGGGGGATTCGGAGTCCCTATGGTTGGGACTGATGCGCTTGATTTGAGTACCCTAAAAAGCAGATCCAAATTCATCGGGCAAACCATAATAAATATATTGCCCATTTTATATTCAATAAATATATATTCCATCCATTCATGAGTTGTCCTGACTGAAATAGTGTGAGATAATATAATATGGCATAACAATGATAATAAATATAACGTATAGTGGTATAAGAATGTTGTATATGGTGTAATTTAATATGGTAGCAGTCGATGGTCGTGCTCTGCGATGAGGCCGGGTCAACGGTCACACACCTGAGGCTCTGGGAAGGCTCCGTGAAGAGGCATCAAACTTACCTCTCTCTCTCCCTGTCTCTCTCTCTGCCAGATGACCCTGAGGTGCTGCAGGAGGCTACGGTTCAGAGGAGCGTGGGCAGTTCAGGAGTCCAGCTGACCTCTCAGCTGTCTGTCCTGTCCAGCCTGACGGCTGTCCTTCTGGCGTTGCTGCTACTTCACTGACCCCTGATGCACACACACACACACACACACACACGCACACACACCTGCCACTACACGCCTACCACCATTACACAACTACCACTACACCAGTGGTTCTCAAACTTTTTCATTGTCAAGGACCCCCAAATTGACACTTATTCAGCATCAAATGCACCCTTGTGGGTCTGTAACTCATACAAATGTACAAATGGAACCAAATGTTGGTTCCTCCATGATTTATCCCTGGAACTCCCTCAAGGACCCTCAGGGGTCCCCGGACCCCACTTTGAGAACCACTGCACTACACAGCATGACACGTCATTGACACAACATACAACATACAACACCACACAGAGACAATCAATGCTGGGCATTGCAGAGCATGAAGAACATTTCTTTTTTTTAACTGACTGACTGATTTTTTTATATCGTAAATATATGTATGAATGAACATGGACAGAGCTCTCCGTGCGTGTGTGCATGCTAGTGTGTGTGTGTGTGTGTGTGTGTGTGCGTGTATGTTGGGACGTGGATCGTTCCAGATTTCAAAAAGTGTTTTTTTTGTTGTTTGTTTTTATGACGACGGTAATTTGTCCAATTAATTCACCTCATCAACGAACCCGATCCTGTAAATAGTTTATGAACTTTAGCTTAATAATGAACCACTTAAACCCATTCATACTTTGTCCTATAAAGCCGGTGTCACACGGCGACAATAGATCTGATATTGTTTGAAATATATTTTAAAATTTGTGAATGTTTTTTTTTTTATGTATTTATTTTGTATTCTTTTTTTATGTCAACCTTTGATAACATGCCCCCCAAAAAAGGTGAGAGTGGTTAAACTTAGCATGGATAAAGCAGACATTCTTTTTTCATTATCATAAAAAAGGAAAAAAAGAAAAGAAAAACATTTTTAAAGAAAATAGTGAAAATAGCCGATCTACATGCTCACAAACACGTCGAGTCGCTGGATGTTGTGAGCTTGTAGATCTGCTATTTTCACTAATTTGTGTGACACTCATATGTCGAAGTAGTAGGGGCATTACTTTCTGGAAGAAAAACTAAACATTAAAAAAAATATATATATATATATATAAAAAAAAGGTTGAAATGTGGAGATACGAGGTTTTGGGGCCCCGACAGAGGGTCTAAGGATGTGTTCAAATTGCCAGTGTCATTGTTGTATTTCCTCTACATGTAGAGATTATTACCGACTGTAAATGTACTGTAAAGGTTTTTCATAATGTCTCGTCATAATGTGTAGCATTCAATCTGGGTTCTGGCTTGAGAGGATCACCCATTCATCCATTTACTCAGCCATTCATCCATTTACTCACCCATTCATCCATTTACTCACCCATTCATCCATTTACTCACCCATTCATCCATTTACTCACCCATTCATCCATTTACTCAGCCATTCATACATTCAGTGGCTCTCAAACTCTTGGTACGCATATATACGTAAGCCGCACGTAAACTCTGAGAGTGTGCACAAATGTCACTCTCAGAGTTACAGACATGTTAAAATGGTCCACTTGGTTCATGCCCACTGAGCACTTTTCAGGCTATTAAATGTCTAAAAATACATCTAAATGACCGTCTAAAAATGTATTAAAAATGAACATTTATTAGCGGTCTATAGGCTTAGATTAGACGTTGAAACGACGTTGTTCCAACAGATATATAGCCCGGTTTTAGACGTATATCTAACCCATTCTGAACGGGCACCCATTTTGGTGTCAGCATCATGTTATGCTTTAGTGGCGCGATACGAGCTTGTAGGTCTGCTATTTTTGAAAAATCGAAGAGCGACTGACATTTCTAGAATCTGATCTCAGGTCAGAATGGGTTAATCAGACCAGTGTGTGTCCAGTGGAAACCTCGTGTGAATCTGATCTCAGGTCAGAATGGGCTAATAGCCGACTATTGCTCAGCGCAGTTAAAGCAACTATCAATCATTTAGCATGGGGACCCCCTGGAGTCCCCCCCGCGGACCCCTGGGGGTTCCCCGTGCCTCACTTTGAGAACCGCATGCGTTCATTCACTCCGTCCTGGTCCAACACACTGGCCGGGGTCCAGATATGGGCCGGGCCCGATGTTCTTATCCCATTCTGACCTGAGATCAGATTCATACGAGGTTTCTGCCGGACACACACTGGTCTGATTAACCCATTCTGACCTGAGATCAGATTCTAAAAATGTCAGTCGTTCTTCGATTTCTTTCAAAAATAGCAGCCCTACAAGCTCGTATCGCGCCACTCGGTGGCGCGATATGAGCTTGTAGATCTGCTATTTTTCAATAGCTAAAGCATAACATGATGCCAGCACCAAAATGGGTGCCCGGTCAGAATGGGTTTAAACGAGGACAAACACAAAGGACTAGCATTGTACATCATAATTACTCATTTTCAATCCAACAATAATGATTGTGAAATGGACCATTCTGCATATAACGAGTACTTTTGCATTTCGTACTGTAATTTTGATGCCAATACTTTTGTATTTGGGAATTTCTTTCTGAAAGTTTCTACATTGCGGTATTGCTATACTTGTAAAATATCCTGAGTATACTTCTTCCACTAAGTGTGGCCCACAACATACTGTACCCCTGGATAGAAACGTATACAGTCAGTAATGTTTATTGTTTTGTTTTCTGTGTAAAACGTGTGCTTATGTTTTTTTTTGTTTGATTAACGCTTTGTATGTAAATTTGTACATAGAGAAAGTTATATGGGGCAGGGCGGGGAGTGTATAAAATGTGAACAAAAAACATCTTTTTGTGAAATAAAAACAAATAATGACATTGGGAGGTCATTGCCTGGTTTTTAAATTATTTTGATAAATAGTATTTGTCTCAGCCAATGTTATTTTGTGTACCTATATGATATATATGATATGAGAGGGCAGACTCTGTCAATGTATTTCAATGGGAATGGAGCGTTTTGCTGCCATTTTGAGGATTTCTGCAAAAAAGGCGCTGCATTCCCATTGAAATGCATTGGCAGAATCCACCCTCATACAGTAGGTAGAATTAAAGTGCTGTGCGTGACCGACCGTGCCCTGAATGTGTTGTTCCCTCTGTGAGCAGGATATCTAGAGCAGTTATGAATGCATTTGCTTACTTATGAATGTATTTGCATATAAAACGTATAGTGGAAATGTTGGCAATAAACCAAGGAAGAACTGGTTATAACTTGTCATGCAAATTGGGGCGTGACTTCTGAATAGATTAAAAATCAGGACGGGATGTTTTAAGCACTATGTTATACTTTAGCTATTGAAAACTGGGGGTCTGCAGCAGCCAAACGCAGATAATTCTGGGGGTCCTTGATATGAAAAAGGTTGAGCACCACTTTTTCAGAAAACATTTGTCAAGACAAAAAAAATTAAAGACGTTTTTCTTTTTTTATCGGCATCCAGTCTAAATGGGTTTGAGAAAACACTTTGAGAAAAAGGTTATAGTCCCAGTACTGTCACAGTATTTGTCACAAATTATATTTCTGTTCTTGCGACACGCTTTCATGCTTCCGCAATATTACTATAGGATGACATTACTCGGGATTCGGTGAAGGAAAAGGCTTAATCTTTGCAGAGAAACCTCTTCTGTTTGTTTATTGAGTTACAATGCTGCAATAAACAATACAGTTACTTTGTGATCATCCATAATAAACCTGGAAGTGAGTTGATCTGCATTTCTATAGCACCATTATCCAAAGTGCTTTTGCCACCCACCCATCCACCCATCCATCCATCCATCCATCCATCCATCCACTCCCAGAATTGTCACCATCTCTCCTGGTCTTCTGTGGCCTATTTCGATCTTGTTCCCTCGCTCACTCTTTCATCCTGCAGACATGCTTTACAGAGGGGGGGGTGGAAGAGGGTACCCTGCAAGCAAACTGACACCCAGGTGAGATGGTGTTAGCAACACCTCTCACTCTCTCTCTCTCTCCCCCTCTCTCTCTCCCTCTCCCTCTCTCTTTCTCTCTCCCCCTCTCTCTCTCTCTCTCTCTCTCTCTCTCTCTCTCTCTCTCTCTCTCTCTCTCTCTCTCTCCCTCTCTCTCTCTCTCTCTCTCTCTCTCTCTCTCTCTCTCTCTCTCTCTCTCCTTTTTCTTAATACTACATCATTCATTTCCATCTAACGCAGCCTTGTCCTCATGAGAGTGCAGTCTCTGTCTCGACTCCTCACTCACTCACTCACTCACTCACTCACTCACACACACACATACACTCACACGCACGCACACATACGCACATCTCTCTGCTCTCTGTTAAAAGTCACCACGGGCTGTTAAACCAGAAAACGTATACATAACATATGCATTTACCTTCCAAACGACTAGATAAAAGTAGGCCTACTGTCTCACAGTATATAATCATTATAAATATCACCAAAATCCCCCTTTTTTCCCACCCTGCCTTTGTATACAATCTCTGGGAGATGCTGAAGCACTTATTATAATACATAATCAAATGAGAATAAATTATGTATTTGCACATTCTTTCATATCCAGACTTGATTGCAGCTATGTGTTCTATTCTTTGGTCTCTTAATTGAACTTTGATTTGCTTTGATTTGGTTTATTTGATATATTCAAGATACAGTTCAAAAAGAGCAGTACAGAATTTTCAGGATTGCACAAAAAGTCAAAGACTTAATTCCATTGTTGTCCAAATAAATAAATACAGCATTATGGTATAGGAAGAACATGCGTTGACTAAAATCACAATAATGGACATTACAACGACACCATCATAGATCACTAAACAAAACAATAAATAGAAGATAAATACAGCACTATTCTAGCTTGCCAGTTTTTCAACATATTTTTTTAAATGTTCAAGGACTGGGCAAATTTAATTTCCCTTGGGATTTTGTTCCAGTCCTCCACCCCCGTATCTATTTAAATGAGCTTCTGCCTACCTTATTCCCTGCAAAGACTTTACAACCCCACAAGTCAACAACAAAGGCATGATGATGACGACACCCAGGCTGGAGACACAAAGATCACTCACTTCAACTCAGCTCAACACAGGTTTACAGGTGTAAAAACAAGAGGATGAAAGGGTTTATAAATAAATGCTAAATGGTGCATTTATATAGTGCTTTACATAGATTGTTTGTGCATTACACCATCCACACACACACATCCATGCACAGATGGCGGAGAGAGAGGAGACTAGAACCTGCTCATCGGGAGCAATTAGCCCATTCTGACCTGAGATCAGATTCTAAAAATGTCTATTACATCCTGACAGTTTCATTATTAACCCATTCTGATCAGATTCTAAAAGTGTCTTCGATTTTTCAAAAATAGCAGACCTACAAGCTCGTATCGCGCCACTCGGTGGCGCGATATGAGCTTGTAGATCTGCTATTTTTAAATAGCTAAAGCACGACACGATGCTAACACCAAAATGGGTGCCCGGTCAGAATGGGCTTAGGGGTTCAGCCAGAAATCAGAGGTTATAGATCAGGGTGACACAGCGGGGTCTTCCATTTTCAGTTCATCACAACAATTAAAGACGTACAAATACACTAATATGAAAAAAAGGAGATCATCATTATATAGAGTTAAAGAAAGTTAAAAAAAAAAAAGGGGGCGCTCTTATCATCATACACCACCAGTAAGACGCCTGAGCGCGAGAAGCGACCTCGCCCTAAAGGGTGCACTGGCCATATATGGAGCGTATCTTGAGTGTATACACTGTGTACAGGGTGTAATGAGGTCGGTCAGATCAAGATATGGAATGTCAGAACAGGTCAGCTCCATATATGGAGATCTAAGGGTGGCAGTGGGGACGGTGTATTGAGTGTACAGGGTTTGATGAGGGCCCAGGTAGGGGGTGGCAGTGGGGACGGTGTATTGAATGTACAGGGTTTGATGAGGGCCCAGGTAGGGGGTGGCAGTGGGGACGGTGTATTGAGTGTACAGGGTTTGATGAGGGCCCAGGTAGGGGGTGGCAGTGGGGACGGTGTATTGAATGTACAGGGTTTGATGAGGGCCCAGGTAGGGGGTGGCAGTGGGGACGGTGTATTGAGTGTACAGGGTTTGATGAGGGCCCAGGTAGGGGGTGGCAGTGGGGACGGTGTATTGAATGTACAGGGTTTGATGAGGGCCCAGGTAGGGGGTGGCAGTGGGGACGGTGTATTGAGTGTACAGGGTTTGATGAGGGCCCAGGTAGGGCCGGGCCTTAATTTTCGGGCCTGTTGAGAACTCTATAGTTTGATCTCCTCCGTGAGAGTGTGGAGGTCGTACTGCTGGGGCAGGTCAGAGTGTGGAGGTCGTACTGCTGGGGCAGGTCAGAGTGTGCACGCATCTAGCCTGGTTAATAAACCAGACTAATATCGCACGGACCGCGGGATATTAGTCTGGGGAGGCTCAGCTTGGATTTCATTTCCAGGGGGGGGCGGGTTGAAACATTTTCTCTTTGACGCAATTGGTCAGAGCTACTGTCAGTCAAAGGTCTCAAGCATTGAAAGTCACTGTACCAAAGCCCGCCCATATTGCATACCGTGTCCCGATTGGCCGCCCCCATTTCTCTGGTGTAGGAAATGGGCATACAATTGAGCCTCTCCAGACCGTAATCCGCCGGCAGGCAATTTACTTTTGCCAACGGCTGATTCGGTCTGGTTTATTAACCAGGCTAACCACGCATCCGCCTGGGTGACGTCAGACTGCTGGGCAAGTGCACGGTCCCTTTGGCATGGGATGAACTTTGACCAATGAATCACAATGATCTGGGCACCATATATGGGGGCTGATGTCACGTGATGTCACGATGACCTGGGAGCTTGCCTGGGGTGAGCGATGGGGAGTTGAGTTAGGTGACGTGACAGAGTGACGGGGATTGTGGATTAGGTGTCAAAAACGCAAGGTTTCATATACCGGGTAGTTAACTGCGACGGACTACCAGGCCAGTCAGTCTCAGAGTTACAGACCCATAAGGCTGGGTCCATTTGGTTCCATACACTCTCAGAGTTACAGACCCATAAGGCTGGGTCCATTTGGTTCCATTGTACACTCTCAGAGTTACAGTCCTTTTGGTTCCTCTCAAGTGCCCTGGACGTCACTTTGAGAAATAATACCACTTCAACTGGCTTTGAAAGTTCCTTTAAGAAGTTTCAAAAGGATTATCTTAGATGTATACAGTCCAACACCTGCACATGTTTGGATATTATGTATAGCCTTGTTCATGCCTATATAATTATTATTTCTGTTAATATTTTCTACATAAAAATGTAATATTAGCACTTTGGTGATTTGTTGTATATATTTCATAGGTACTTTGAGGTGTATCATGGATGTTTTATTTGCTGTTCTGACTGTAATGTGACATAGTAGTATTGAAATGCCATTTTATTTCTGCCTCTTGGCCAGTTCCCTGCACTTGTAAGACGCAGCCTCAATGTGTTTTTGCTGGTTAAATTAAGGTTAAATCAAATAAAAAATAAACTGAGAGTTAATTTTTAGGTTCCATCTCACGGTCACACTGGACCATGGAACCGACCATATATGGTAGCGATAGACCCCCATGTTATGTATGCTCAGGATGAAGTCATTGGAGCCTGCAGGGATTAGCTAAATGTTCTTTTATCATTTGATCTTTTTTTTTTAAACATTTAAAATCCCCTTCACCTTCTCATTCAGTTATGCTCGCCATGTCAAATCATTCACTGTAATCCACTTAGAAGTTAGAACACACACAATCAAAGTTGCTATGATATATTATATCGTAATATTTTTGTTCGCCTACAATAATTGGAGTTCCTTGTTGACATTTTGAGGAACATATGGTACTTTATGTTGCGTCTGCCTGCCTGCCTGTCTGCCTGCCTGTCTGCCTGCCTGCCTGCCTGCCTGCCTGCCTGCCTGCCTGCCTGCCTGCCTGCCTGCCTGTCTGCCTGCCTGCCTGCCTGCCTGCCTGCCTGCCTGCCTGCCTGCCTGCCTGCCTGCCTGCCTGCCTGCCTGCCTGCCTGTCTGCCTGCAGCCTGCCTGCCTGCCTGCCTGCCTCTATCTATCTATCTATCTATCTATCTATCTATCTATCTATCTATCTATCTATCTATCTATCTATCTATCTATCTATCTATCTATCTATCTATCTATCTATCTATCTATCTATCTAAATAAATAAAATTCAACAATGAATAACGTAATACCATTATCATGACATCATTATATTCATACATTGTGTTTCACAGTCAAAATAAAGTCTACACCCCTCCTCCACGACACGCACACTCCACCCATTGGCTCTTTGGACCCGTCACTCTCCGCGTCACCACCGCGTGCCTAGCTAATGCATCTCGGCGTTTCTCTATTGGCTGCAACCCTCCCCGCCCACACGCCCTGCTCGGCCAATCGGAGCCGCGGAGCCCCAGGCCACTGATTACAAACACGGAAATAACAACAAGAAGAAGAGGCTCTCTCTCTGCTTCTTTTATTTCTCATCATAGTTCTTCATTAATAAAATAAAAAACGATTAAACAAAACAAGTGACCTAACGAAGCTCCGCGTGGTTCCATGGAGCTGCTACAGCTGCTGTCATGGATATGCATCCTGTTCTCTGTCGGGATGTTCTCCACGGGACTGTAAGTTAAATCATAATTATAGACTAAAGATTTTAGACTCTCAGAATCAATGCATTTGATTGATTCTGACATTCATGTCAGAATCGATTCTGAATCGATCAAATACATCTACGAGAGTCTAAATCTTCAGGCTGTAAGACAGTTAATGCGAAATCAAAGTAAAAACTCAATTTCTAAACCCTCCGCCGTACGAGGGTGTCGTGCCACTGATCTCCAAGCCCAGTGACAGCAGTGTCATGGAGTGTGGAATGGAAGCTTTGTTTGTCTGTGCTGCTCTCTCTCTCTCTCTTTGCGTGTTTTTGCAATAATATAATGTCAGAAGTGACAGCTCCACACCCCGAGGCGTGTGAAGTCACTATCTGTATAAATAAACACAATCTGATTGAGACTGTCAACCCAGTGGATTGGAATGAATCAAATCTGTTAAAATAAATAAATAAACACAATGTGATTATATAATATTGAAGTGAAACCCATTAGAATTAACCCTGCAGGTCTGATTGAATAAACAAATGTATTTATTTTATAAAAACCTATCTCAAACCATTTTTATCATTTATCATTTCATAATGTTATGTTTTCTTTCTTCGTAAATTACATTTCCCGGGTGGGTGGTGAAGTTTCAGCCAATCAGGGAGAGAGAGATAACTAATTTATCAGCTTCAATCCTATAGTGTTGTTTCAGAACTTCCAGTTCCAATTTCTGTCTGCTGTTTTCTTTGTGTCATCACTTCCAATAACACATCTTGCTTATCCTGTATATCCTGTGTGAGTTCGTCCCATCCGAAAAATCATTTTCTGCTTCTCAGAGCAGGAGAGACGTGGAGACTATACGGTCACTGAACAAACACACTGTAGCAATGAGCACAATCACAATATAGAGCTATATATAACACTTATTTTAACAAAGAAATGTCACTTACCCTACCTTTTAAAGAGTAGCTGCAGATGGTAAATGGTGCATTTATAGAGCACCTTTATCCAAGGCGCTTTACATATATTGTGCATTCATACACTGATGGCGGAGGAAACCATGCAAGGCACAAACCAGCACATCAGGAGCAATTAGGGGTTCAGAGTCTTGCTCAAGGACACTTCGACACTAACTCTGGGAGAGCCCGGGTTCGAACTAGCAACCTTGCGGTTACCATCCAGCCACTCTACCCCTGAGCCACCGCTGCCATCAACTGTATACTCTTACTGTATACCTAAGGTGTAGCAGCAATAGAGCAGTAACAGATATTGAACACAGGCCTTGTGCAAATAGTCTCATGTTGTGTGCAGACGAGACATAAAGGAAAGTAGACCACTATAGACCAGTGGTTCCCAAACTCTTCAGGTCGAGACCCAACAGGAGAGATTAGACATTTTCTCCGAGACCCAAACTAGTGAAAATAGTAGATCTACAATGTAGTCGCTGTATGTGTGAGTGAATTCCTCCAATATCACCCACCCTCCCCGCCCAGTTTCCCTCCCCCAAACACGGGCCAGTTGTGTTCGTATAGACGCCAGACAAAGCCGGATGCACCACTGGTGGATTTGATTTTGAACCCACAACCTCCGTGGCGGTGGGCAATGTGGGCATGGACTTTACCACTTCGCCGCCCCGGGGTGCCTCCTGGAACACTGCTTCTCAAACATGTTCAACTGAAGGACCCCCACATTTGACCGGAGTGGACCCCCTTTTGAAAAGGTTTTGAATTAGAATGAATATTTCGGTACTTACATTTTTACATTTTTAAAGACAGTTGTGTTATAAAGTCAGGTTTAGCACCGAAAAGGTGTAGGCTGAAGCCAAAGCTTATTATGCCTATACCCTTTTTAAGAGTAACATTAGTTACTGACAAAACTAAAACTAAGTAAGAAAACGAAAACGAAAAAACAACAAAAGAAAAACAGTTTTTGTGTCAGGTTCCCCCAGGAGAGAAGGTTTATGAAGTGCTGTGACAGTAGCGTTTCCAGGAATTACATTTTGGGCATGCAAGATGTCCCCCCCCCCCCCTGTCCCCCCCCCCCTGTCCCCCCCCCCCCCGCACAATCAAAAGCACAAAAGGTTTTCAAAGAGATATACCCGTCAGACGAGCAGTCTACAGAGGCTGAAAGGCATGCATTTGCATTCCAATGTGAATTGAGGGGCACGCTCTACTGCGCACAGCGGCCAATCGGCTTCTCAAAGTTCTCACTAATAGTTCTCAGGTCTGGTGTTTGTCCTCTTTTCTTTTCTCAGTGTATGGATGGATAATTGGACAAGCAGAAATGGATTTCCGCAATTAGAGATATGCCACTGTGCTGTGAGCTTGTGCACCACTAGAGAAAGTCTTCCATTTCAAAATGATCAATGATGATGATGATTGCTTTTGCTGTGACGATAGTGGCCTTGAGTCTTAAACCTAAATATATGCTCCGTCATTCCGTACGGCACATAGCTCTGCTATTTGACAGTCGTGTGCCACTGTCATATAGTTTTAGTATGTTGTGTCACGCTGTCCAACTCAACGGAGATGAGAAGATGATAAATAATGACTCAGTGATGGGGCCCATGGGGGACATTCTGAGAGGTGTTGGTGATGTACTTCCCTGTTCATTCTTTTGCCACACACACACACACACACAGCTGGTCTGTCAACCAAATGCATTGCTCCTGTAGAGGATGTGGCTTGCTTTAATAGTGCTCACTTCGACAAAATAGTAATATGTGTGTGTGTGTGTGTGTGTGTGTGTGTGTGTGTGTGTGTGTGTGTGTGTGTGTGTGTGTGTGTGTGTGTGTGTGTGTGTGTGTGTGTGTGTGTGTGTGTGTGTGTGTGTGTGTGTGTGTGTGTGTGTGTGTGTGTGTGTGTGTGTGTTCGTCAGGACGGACCTAAGAAAGATGAGAGCGACAAAGAGTGCTGACAATGTCCAGTTCCTGCCGTTCCTCACCACCTGCCTCAAGTAAGTGTGTGTGCGACATGTGGTGTGTGTGTGTGTGTGTACTGTCAGTGTGTACATACGTAGTGTATTGTTGATTGATGATTTAAGCATGTAAAAACATGTTTTTCAGCAAATACCTTAGTTATGCCAACATTGTCCTTATGACTCAATGAAAAAATACCACACAGAAAAACCCTTAATCTGCGTATTCACTCAAGTGGCTAAATACTAGGCAGTGGGGGGCAGTGTCTTGTGTTTTCCGAGCGGAGACGTGAACTCGTGAAGACCTCTAGTCTGGTCACAGTAGAATGTCTTGTTGAATGTTTCTAACCGTACTCTCTGGTCTCTACAGTAACCTGGGCTGGTTGTATTATGGGATGTTTCCAACGGTACTCTCTGTTCTCTCCTCCAGTAACCTGGGCTGGTTGTATTATGGGATGCTGAAGAGAGACGGCACTCTGGTCCTGGTGAACACCATCGGAGCCTTGCTGCAGTTCCTCTACATCACCTCCTACCTCTACTACAGCAAACACAAGGTCACAACTCCACCCGTAACACCTACCACCTAATGTACTACAGCAAACACAAGGTCACAACTCCACCCGTAACACCTACCACCTAATGTACTACAGCTAACACAAGGTCACAACACCACCCATAACACCCACCTACCACCTAATGTACTACAGCAAACACAAGGTCACAACACCACCCGTAACACCCACCTACCACCTAATATACTACAGCAAACACAAGGTCACAACTCCACCCGTAACACCCACCTACCACCTAATGTACTACAGCAAACACAAGGTCACAACACCACCCGTAACACCCACCTACCACCTAATGTACTACAGCAAACACAAGGTCACAACACCACCCGGCACCCATAACACCTACCACCTAATATACTACAGCAAACACAAGGTCACAACACCACCCGTAACACCCACCACCTAATATACTACAGCAAACACAAGGTCACAACTCCACCCATAACACCTACCACCTAATATACTACAGCAAACACATCTTCACTTAAGTTTATTTACATGAAGTCTACACAATTAGAGAATTTAGAATAATTGTTCTTTTGATCAACGTTTGCCTGTTATCTCTCCTATGGTACCAACAACAATACAGCATGGAAATGTGGGCATAGTTTCTTTTAGTTTT
The DNA here is from genome assembly GCF_964188405.1 of Protomyctophum parallelum. Taxonomy (NCBI): domain Eukaryota; kingdom Metazoa; phylum Chordata; class Actinopteri; order Myctophiformes; family Myctophidae; genus Protomyctophum; species Protomyctophum parallelum. Next base: position 8,806,144 of record NC_139698.1, on the reverse strand, counting down.
GGCCCCTGCAAGGCTAAATGTCATCAAATGGTGGTCCGTGGCTCAAATGCAGAAAAACTAATGGGCTTTGATATGAAAAGGGTTTACATAAGTAAGTAAGTAAACACACAGGGCTGTATTTTGCGTGTCTTAAGTACCAGGTCTTATTCCCTAACTTGAGTAAACTAAAGACCTGGAGGCGTGATCAATGCCATTTGGCTATTCTGAGTGGCCAAAGAGCATTGACCACGCCTCCAGGTCTTTAGTTTACTCAAGTTAGGGGATAAGACCTGGTACTTAAGACACGCAAAATACAGCCCGTTACTTTCCACCACTGTCTACCAGATTGGGCGTGTGTTTGTGTGTACTCACTGTGTTTTTCTTGGGTGTGTGTGTGTGTGTGTGTGTGTGTGTGTGTGTCTGCGTGACAGAGGCGCGTGTACATCCAGACGCTGTGTGCCTCGGCCGTGCTGGCGGCTGGGTGGGTGTACTTCGCGGTGCTCCTGCCTCCGGGGGAGTCTCGTCTGGACCAGCTGGGACTGACCTGCAGCCTGGTGACTGTCAGCATGTACATGTCCCCTCTCACTGACCTGGTACGACCAGCACACACACACACGCACGCACACACACACACGCACGCACGCACGCACGCCATTTTGGAAAGAACTTGGGCCCCTTCCCTACTTTCTTCACAGGTGTTGCTGATGATACCAATGAAGGCTCAGTCTGTTCCGTTCTAGTCTCGGGAAACCCAGATGTTTCTTTACGGTAGTTCCATTCCGGTCAAACAGAGTCAGGGACGGGTGCTGTTGTGCATGTTGGCTCACTGTACCATGTACCTGTCTAAATACTTCCTTAATGTAAACGAAGTCCACACCCACAACACCAGAGGGAGTGCAACAAACCATGTACCACCCAGATTCGGCACAAACAAGGGACTAAATTATTTTCGCTCCTATGCCACCAAAATGTGGAACGCCCTACCAACAGTCATTAAGACATGTGGATCCCTTGACTCCTTCAAAACCGCTCTCAAAGGGCACCTATACGGATGGCTGCAATTCGAAACTGGCCTCTGTAAGATCTGAATCCCCCCCACCCCACCCCACCCCCCCTTTCCCCTCACTGTATATGTATCTTTTCCCTTTTTGCTTCCTATATGATGAATTCCTGTTCTGTTCTTTAGCTACATAGAAATGTCTATTTGTATGTCTCTAAATGTTTGTATGTATCTAAATGTTTTGATGCATTGAACAATGTGGACCATGTTGTAAACAAGTGTAATGCTTAATTGGGTCGTCCACTCACAGTTAACAGTCTTTGTATTGAGTTTGTGCTTGAAATGTACTGTAAATTCTGCAAACTGTTAATAAATATTTCAATCAATCAATCAAAACTGGAAACACTCTGCTACGGTTTCCATATGGTTGTGTAACTCTGAGACGGGTCCATTTGGTTCCATTTGTACACTCCCAGAGTTATGGGGGTTCCTTGAAGTTAAAAAAACCACTGCACACTAAATGGAACAGAGCCTTTATAGAGGGTATGCGTGTGACATCATCACCATACCAGGATGCTATGCGGAAATGCCCACTGAGTGGCAAAAAACTACTTTCTGGCCTCGATAGCCCCCATACATCCACACAGAAAAGTCATATCTGATTGCATTAAATGACTTTAAACTCGCTTTGCCACCCGATCTGCCATTCACTTTATGCATGCACACATACCCTCTATATTGGTATCATCGTTAACACATGTGAAGGAAGTAGAGAAGCTGCCCGGGAGTAGGAAGATTTATTCTGTGTGCGTTCAATTCAAAGGGCTTTATTGGCATGAGAAAACATGTCTTTCAGCAGTCAGCACGGACACGGTTGTTATATTAGGTACTAATAGTGACAACCTATGTGCACACACACACACACACACACATGTGCACGCACACACAGACTAAAGATGCACAGATCGTGGGTATATCTGTGCAGGGAGGAGCGTATCGTTGCTAACGGGTGTAAACCTCATTATGTCCAATGTTTGTGTTGCAGATTTTGAGCTTGTAGAGCTGCTATATATATATATATATATATATATATATATATATATATATATGAGAAACGGGGTTTCTACCCTACAGCTGTCTGTCTATTTATGTACTGCACAAAATGTTCTTCAGTACACGGCTCTCTACCAGCGCCGCAGTGCTGTGCTGCTCAATACAGCTGTCTCTCTGTTCTTTATGTCTTTATATCTCATCCTGTTTGTCTCCTTCTCCTCTCTCAACCCCCCTCCCCCTCCCCCCCCCCCCCCCCCCCCCCCGTCGGTGTGATCCTTCTTAATGTTTCCTGTCTTTCTTCCTCTGCTGCATGTCTTCCTGTTGTTGTTCTGGCTCTGTTTGTGTCTCCTGTCGCCGTGGCGACTGCGTTGTCCTCTGTCTGTCTGTCTGTCCGTCCTATGTCTCAGCATGTGTCTCCTGTCTCCGTGGTGACACAAGAGGACAGACTGCGTTGTCCTCTGTCTGTCCGTCCGTCCTATGTCTCAGCATGTGTCTCCTGTCTCCGTGGTCGTGACACAAGAGGACAGACTGCGTTGTCCTCTTGTCTGTCCGTCCTGTGTCTAGGACCGTCCGTGTTTGGTGTCTCACGTCCAGAAGGCCTGTCACAACAGTAGTATATACATGTAGTATAATAATAGTACTACACACTCGTCTGATAGCAGTTATCGTCAGATAATCGCAATTGATGATTGTAATCGTCGTGATGTTGAGAATAGAGTTCTCATCTGGCCCAAAAATTAAGGCCCGGGCCCGCCCTACCCTAACTGGGCCGGCCCGACCCTAAGAATTACCGTAATGTTCGGCCCGAAACCCGACAAAGCCAGACTAAAAAAAGAAGGGGAAAAAAAACCCGCCACTAAATGGCTAGCACGGCGGGGGCCGTGGGTTCAGTGTGAGAGAGAGAGGGAGAACGGAGTTCAACTGACTTATCGCAGAAATAAAGGATTTATGTAACTCACGTTAGGCTGTTAATGTTCCATTTCCATCATTCTAATGGATTCCAGTGGTGATGAATAAACATGAATAGCAGCGAAAGCACGCTTTAGTTTCCTCTGAAGTGACGCAGTTACAGTATGTCCAAGTATTGTCCCCGTTCGCAAAGTACAATCATTCACCGTTGTGCAACAGTCTCGAACGGACCGACAATATTATTATATCATCTGCCAACTGGCTACTGTAGTTTACATCAATCATTGCCTCTTAACCCAAATACATACACGCGTAATGTGCGTCACAGACAGTGTCCAAAAGAACAAACGTATACAAACCATCCATGCACCGCTCATGGCGCGTCTCGACAAATTACAGATCTGTTATTTTGGGCACATAATACTAAGCATTTTGGGAATCGAATAGCCTGTAGCCTGCAGTGGACTTTAACATTGCGTGGTCATCATGTAGGCTAACTTGCTTAAGTTGTACAGTAGCTTATGTTTTATAGCGTTTACAGAGTTATATCACTTATATGGATCGTTTTGTGACTGGTGACGTTGATTAATGAAAAGGTTATTCATCGCAGCCAGCTGGGTTTAACGAGATAGCTCAGTGCAACATGACGAAAACCTGACAGTTCCAAAATGAGCTATCTGGTTGATCTTATAAAACATTTAAGCATGCGTCCACTCCTCCCTGTCACAAGTGAATCGCCTAGTGCAGCCCTCTTCATAATAAATACATACATGTATACTCACAGAAATGCTATTTTTTGTTATACTAACATTCTTCTTAAAACATCACGGAAAATCACAGAGCCCGAGGCTCTGCCTGACTAATTAGCCTAATGTTTGGGCCCTCTGGGTGTGTGTGTGTATATGTATATATATATATATATATATATAAATAGATAGATAATTGGCCGTATGTTTTCAGGTGGGGATAATTCGCAGTAGAAACCTGGAGTGTCTGTCCTTCTCTCTGACGGTGGCTACGTTCCTCACCTCCACCTCCTGGGTTCTGTATGGACTCCAGCTCCATGATTACTACATCATGGTGAGACGCACACACACACACACACACACACACACACACACACACACACACACACACACACACACACACACACACACACACACCTCCACCTCCTGGGTTCTGTATGGACACCAGCTCCATGATTACTACATCATGGTGAGACGCGCATGCACACACACACACACACACACACACACACACACACACACACACACACACACACACACACACACACACACACACACACCTCCACCTCCTGGGTTCTGTATGGACTCCAGCTCCATGATTACTACATCATGGTGAGACACACACACACACACACACACACACACACACACACACACACACACACACACACACACACACACACACACACACACACACACACACACACACACACACACACACACACCTCCACCTCCTGGGTTCTGTATGGACTCCAGCTCCATGATTACTACATCATGGTGAGACGCGCATGCACGCACACACACACACACACACACACACACACACACACACACACACACACACACACACACATACACACACACACACACACATACACACCTCCACCTCCTGGGTTCTGTACGGACACCAGCTCCATGATTACTACATCATGAACGCCAAATTGCCTCCGATGTGCTGGTTGGTGCCTTGCATGGCTTCCGCTCCAATCGGTGTGTGTGTGTGTGTGTGTGTGTGTGTGTGTGTGTGTGTGTGTGTGTGTGTGTGTGTGTGTGTGTGTGTGTGTGTGTGTGTGTGTGTGTGTGTGTGTGTGTGTGTGTGTGTGTGTGTGTGTGTGTGTGTGTGTGTGTGTGTGTGTGTGTGTGAATGGATGAATGTAATGCACAATCTATGTAAAGCGCCTTGGATAAAGGCGCTATATAAATGCACCATTTACCATTTATGGTGAGACTCACACACACACACACACACACACACATATACACGCGCACACACACACACACACAGCCAGACTAATACAAACTCAACAGACATATTCAGGGGCACCACCAAGCCATATCGTGGTGGACAAGATTAGATTTCTGTATAATATCACCAGTAGATAACTCTTCATGTGACTCAAGGTGCAAATCAAATCATATCATTTAAATAACGGTAATGGGTCGCACACACCAAGACTGCATTTCAGTCATTTATTATGTCGCCTGTCCAAAATGCAAGAATAAATTGTCTCCTGTCCAAAATGCAAGAATAAATGACTGAAATGCAGTCTTGGCGTGTGCGCCCCATCACCAATAATATTTCCGGAAATAGGCAGAGAATGGGGAAAGCAGCTAATAGGATATTTGACCAACTATTATATTGTGGTACACATGGCCGGGGCGGCTGTGGCTCAGGAGGTAGAGCAGGTCGTCCAATGATCCATGGGTCGGTGGTTCGAATCCCGGCTCCTACTCCTGTCTACATGTGGAAGTGTCCTTGGGCAAGACACTGAACCCTGCATTATTGCCTCTAGTGGTTGCCGCCATTGGTGTGTGGATGTGGGAAGTGAGGACACTGGCGTCGACTGTTCGCCGCTTCACCTCCCAATGTATGAATGAATGGACCATTGTAAGCGCTTTGAGTAAGCACGAAGTGCATAGAAAAGCGCTATAAAAATGCAATCTATTATTATTATTATTATTATGTAAATATAAATGTGCTTGTAGATCATCTATTTTCTCAAGTTATTTATACATTATTTGTGTGCATTCCAGGTTCCAAACACACCCGGCATTTTCACCAGCGTCATCCGACTCTTCCTGTTCTGGAGCCTCGCACCAGCCAATCAGAGCGTGCCATCCTTTAAACTCATCCAAATCTGATTGGGCGAGACTCGATGGGCGGGACTCAATGTCAGTTCGGTTTTTCTTTCATTATTTCCATATCCAATGAAAAGTGGCAATGTGGAGAAACAAGCTCCTATTGGATAAAACTGACGATTATCTGCTGAATGCATTTTTGATAAACGGACAGTTTGCACGTTTTTTTACGTCGGTGGATAACGTTCTTTATATTTACTCCAATCCAATTATAGGTTCTGTTTAACCACTTCCAACCTGGCATCCATGTTTGTCATTGTGGGGGAAAATTGTCAAAACTTTTCAAAAAAAGGTAAAAAAAACATATCAGATCTGAAAGCTCACAGTGTGACTTTTGAAAGTGTTTGCCTCTGGTTGAAAGTAGTTAAATTAAAGCTCAAATTCAACTACGGTGTATGTCTTCATAAAAGTAGTAAAGTACAACTGCTAAACATCGTACTATCCAACTCTGTACTAAAAGTACAACTCCTGAACATCGTACTATCCAACTCTGTACTAACGGTACTTGTGTTGAACTTTGGAAGAAACGTGTCACTATTCCAGTGGTTATCAAAGTGTGGTCCGCGGACCCTCTGGGGTTACTTGAGGGGGAGGCATACTTAGTTTAGACTAGTCATTGGTTAGACATAAGGTTGGTGAGGGGTGCGTTAAGACGACCGGGTGCAGTACTTAGTTTAGACAGTACTTAGTTTAGACTAGTCATTTGGTTACTGGTCATTAGTCCTACAACGACAACCTATCTCAAACCCTCACCCTAACCCTAACCTCCCACGGGGCAGTGCACCTAAACCTAACCTTAACCCATGTCAATCCAATGACTAGTCTAAACTAAGTATGCACCCCAAGACGACCGGATTAAGGTTGGTGAGGGGGGTGCGTTAAGGGTTGGGAGAGGGTTAAGGTTAGGTTTAGGTGTGCTGCCCCGTGGGAGGTTAGGGTTAGGGTGAGGGTTTTAGATAGGTTGTAGGACTAATGACTGGTCTAACCAATGACTAGTCTAAACTAAGTTGTCTGTCACTGTGGCCCTTTTTCCACCAAGAGAACTTTGGTTCTTGATTTTTGGAACCTTGGTGCTTAACACTCTGAACAGGAAGAACTGAACCAGTTCAACCCCAGTGGAAAAGGGGCCTGAGGGTGTACACATGGAACCAAATGGACCCTTACAATTCTGTAACTCTGAGAGTGTACACATGGAACCAAATGGACCCTTACAATTCTGTAACTCTGAGAGTGTACACATGGAACCAAATGGACCCTTACAATTCTGTAACTCTGAGAGTGTACACATGGAACCAAATGGACCCTTACAATTCTGTAACTCTGAGAGTGTACACATGGAACCAAATGGACCCTTACAATTCTATAACTCTGAGAGTGTACACATGGAACCAAATGGACCCTTACAATTCTATAACTCTGAGAGTGTACACATGGAACCAAATGGACCCTTACAAGTCTGTAATTCTGAGAGTGTGTACACATGATAACTAAATGCACCCTTACAAGTCTGTAACATTTTCTGTAACATGTTATACTCTCTGCATTATAGGCCCGTGAACAGGCCTATAATGTGGTCCCCGTAGCCGACGTTGAGCACAGTGGACTACTAGAATTATGAGAGGACAGCCCCGATTGGTTGCTGCTCCGTTAGGAGGCGTGTCTGTCTGGTGTTGTCTAGTGCCTTATGTCCCGCGGTCCTCCGCCCCAACGGGAAGCGGTTAGATCGTTGTTCCGTGACTCATTCCGATCATGTCGTTATAGCTCTGCGTTGTGTTACAAAGCCAACCGTTGACCGGTAACCAGGGCAACGGTTACGCCCTGATGTATATAATACTCCGTTGCCCGAAATAGCCGATATTTTAGTGAGTACTTGTGTCAGCACATGCCTCATGTGTTACTGTATATTAATATACATGTTATTGTCTCATCAAAGCTATCTACAGATTTGATGAGAACGTTTCTCTCATAACGCTACCTTTAAGTAAATCCATAATTGTTTACACACTGATAAATTATATCAGCTATTATTTGACTTATTCGATTATTTCGGTCTTATGCAGTCAATGTCTTTTTTTCTTACCACTTTCAGAACCTGCCATCCCATTTGGGCTTGACATTTTCACCTGAAAAACGTTGTTTTTACTTTTAAATATGGCTTAATAAAATTAAGCTATCAAAACATTTGTGTTAGCTTGTAAATGGATTGCTGTAAGTTAAATGTTCTCAATTAGAAACGTTAATCAAATCTTTTTAAATTGTCTCTGGCACTGTTTTTTCCCCCCCTATTTTATACTTTGTCACATGACAAAAGTAGCAAAACAAATAACTTGGCTGCAAGCCCACAACATGTCTCCTCGTCTGTCTGTGTGAGGTTTATAACTTTGAACCAATGAAAAGTTATAATCAAGAGAGCTTGTGAGTTGTGACTAAATAATAACTACCGTGTGTCTATTTGGTACACAGGCTATTTTACCCCCATTTCCTGAAAACTAATGTTTTTGTTTTGAACATTCAAGGTTTCCACCTGGCAGCAATATTATATTTTGGAACATAAGAAATATAAAGTATATATAATACTATATACAAATGCTTTAGTATACGGTATGAGTTCCTCTTGGGTCCACTTGAAGTGCCTCTAGTGTACATATATACTGTAGTTTAGTGCCTCTAGTGTACATATATACTGTAGTTTAACTTTCATGTAATTCCTCTATACTAAAGCAGGGTTTCTCAAAGTGGGTCCAGAGGGGGTGCCTCCGAATATATTTGGAATTCATCAACATCACTTCAGTTTAACCACTTAGAGAGACTCTACACTTTGGGAAACGGACCTGACCTAAACTGTACTTGGCCCGTTCCTTTTCAGCCTACAGTACACAGAGGGTTCTATTTCCGTTCATGCAAAACCTCTTATACCTCAACTACTTTGCCTTTTTTGTTTTACTATTTTGAATAGTTATAATAGCCAATCTACAGTGACACGTTGTGAGCTTGTAGATTGCCAATTTAACTATTAAAAAAAAAAAATCCAAAAAAGGCAAAATAGTTTAGGGATAAGGGGTTTAGCATGGACGAAAATAGAGCCGAAAGTCTCTTCGCCAAAAAATGCAGATCTACAAGCGGTGAGCTTGTTTATCTGTTATTTTTGATAAATCCCCCACCCGGAATAGGGATGCTGGGGTTAAATGCCCAAGTATAAAAGTTATTTTCAACTCTACTAAATGGAAACGGATGTTCTCTCAAGTTGTCCTCGTGACATACTGTGTCTTAAGGGGGAAAGATTTACATATTTGACATAAATGTAAGGTGTTTTTAAAGTAAATTCAAAAGGTTATATTTACAGTGTGCCCTGAGCCAAAAGATAATTGAGAACCTCTCTCGCTCTAAAGGTCAGTTTATGCTTTGAGGTGGCAAATACCATGTCACAACAAGTTCTGAGTTGTGAGAGTTGTCTAGTTTTCAAAAGATGTCTTTATGCACGATATAATCTGCAGCGTATCGAAATCTTCCATAAAAATGTCATATCGGTATAAAAAAACAACCCTGATTGTTTTCAGCGATATTGATGACACAATAATGACGTGACCGTCGATGGCTTTGTAGTCGCAGAGCAGCCAGTCTGACCGTCTCTGTCTCTTTAAGAGCGTTGGTGGGGAGGGAGGGGGAGGTTATCTTCTACTTTCACCAGTAAAACAAAAAATGGGAAATAAAAAATGTCAGCAATATAAAAAATATAACTTAAGGTTACACACACCCCGACGCATCGCCATAACTAACTAACCACTAACCCGGTCATAATTTCAATGTCGTGCATCTCTTATTTATTTTATAAGAGAAACAAATGTTTAAAAATAAATTAATAAAAGGAATTCCATGAAAACATACAATAAAAATGGTGAAAATAGCCGATCGCGCCACGTTGTAGATTGGCTATTATCACCTATTAGAGCGACTACTTTCAACCACCCCCTGCAATGATGGTCACAGAGCTTACTTCATCTTCTCAACCTATTGGCATACGCAAGGTTTTCTGAAGTTGTGTGCGACCGTTTTTTCCACAGGTACGCGCCACGCTCCGATGCGATACATTTTGGTCATTTTGTCGTCACTTTCATTGTGCGATCAGTTGTAAGTTGACAATTGTCGTGCAAAGCATACATTGACCTTAAAGCCCAAACCACACGAATGGGTCGAGACAAAACTGTTTTAGCTGTTCGTCCCAGTGGTTTGATCTGTCCTGTTGCGAGCGGACGCAAGTCGACACAAGTGATTCAATTAGTTCAATTATTGTATTGCTGCAAAAGTGTGTCATATCTGCAGTTCATAATATTTTTGTCATAACAGTGGGCAGCTTTATTCTAGAAGGTCAAAACAATTCTGTCCTATATTTTGACAAAATGTGTTTTGGGCCAGCTTTGTTCGTCGTGGTGTGTTGGGTCTGTGTCTAAAGTAAATCATTATGTCTTTATTGTAATACTATTTTTATATATGTATATGAGATTATATACCTATGGGTCAATATAAATTGGTTGCGATGAGATGTTTTCTATGGTGTCTGAATAGAATGGAGATTAGAGAGCAGATGTTCTACGATAATAAACGTTTTATACTGTTCCGTGTTGCCTTGTTATTGTTGACATTTATATGTGGCTTGATCTCATATTATATGGGGCGGCTGTGGCTCAGGAGGTAGAGCAGGTCGTCCAATGATCCATGGGTCAGCGGTTCGAATCCCGGCTCCACATGTCGAAGTGTCCTTGGGCAAGACACTGAACCCTGCATTGCCTCCAGTGGTCGCCACCATTGGTGTGTGAATGTGGGAGGTGAGGACGCTGGCGTCGACTTTTCGCCGCTTCACCTCCCAATGAATGGACCATTAGGGGGAGTATTAAGTATTAACAAACCCAGTATTGTTTTTTTTTTTTTTTTATAATAATTAACCATTTTGTCCTTTAACAAGCTATTGTTCACACCATTACCTTAACCTGACCGAAACACCACTGTGACCAGTGTGGAAAACAAAAAACGCTCCATATATGGCCAGTACAGAATCAATTCCATATGTTCATCTGACCTCATCAAACCCCTTAGATCTCCATATATGGAGCTGACCTGTTCTGACATTACATATGTTGATCTGACCTCATCAAACCCCTAGACCTCCATATATGGAGCTGGCCTGTTCTGACATTCAATATGTTGATCTGACCTCATCAAACCCCTTAGATCTCCATATATGGAGCTGACCTGTTCTGACATTACATATGTTGATCTGACCTCATCAAACCCCTAGATCTCCATATATGGAGCTGGCTTGTTCTGACATCGCAATGATTGACTCGGCCAGCTCAACAGAATGATTGATCTCCAACTCTACCTTAACTGCCATTTTGGGCGGGAACCCGTTTTGGTGTTAGCATTATGCTATGCTTTAGCTATTGAAAAATAGCAGATCTACAAGCTCGTAGCGCGCCACCGAGTGGCGCGCTACGAGCTTGTAGGTCTGCTATTTTTGAAAAGTCGTGAAAATGTGGCCCAAATGTTTGAATATATTCTTTCAGAACGTTTTTAGCTCAAATCTTTGCTTCTGGGGGGGGGGGGGTGTCCCTGGAATGACATATTTTCAGATGTGGGTCGGCGGCCAAATACATATAATTTTTGGGGTTCTTGACATGAAATATTGAGAACCACTGATATAGAAACATGAGGTTTTTCAGGAAAAAATACAGTTGAAAAATACATTTTTTCATGCCTAAATGGGTTAAAACACAGGACAGCAGGCATGTATGTCTCTTCAAGCTCTGTTGTCTCTCCCCCTCAGGACGTCTTACTGGTCGTCTGTTATTGTAGAGGCCTATTGGTCAGCTGTTGCCGATGGGAAAGTGGTCAATCATTGTGTACAGACCACGCTTCATGGCTATCGTGGCAGTAATTGCTTGCCAAAAAGAACACATCTAATTAAGTCAATAGAATATATAAACATGAATACATTGTTTGTAAACATGGACACATTGTTTGTAAACATGGGCACATTGTTTGTAAACATGGGCACATTGTTTGTAAACATGGGCACATTGTTTGTAAACATGGACACATTGCTTGTAAACATGGACATGTTTATAAACTGGGATATATTGTTTACAAACATGGACACCTTGTTTATAAACATACAACACTGCATTTTTGTAAACTTGTAAAAATATATAACAATAAACTTTATTTATATAGCACCTTTCAGTTGAGTATAGACTATAGAGGATATGCGTTTGGCGTCATACCCAGATGTTATGCAGGAACTCTTACTGAGTGGCAAAAACTACTTTCTGACCTTGACAGCCCCATACATCCAAACAGAGAAGTCCTAATTGACAGCCCCATACATCCAAACAGAGAAGTCCTAATTGATTTAATTAAGCAACATTAAACTCACTTTGCCACTTGATTTGCCACTCACTTTATATGCATTACCCTCCATTGTATGACTCAAGTACATTTACCACCACTGACAAAGGTTCTATTGTTGTGAAGGAATTTGGAGCACACGTGTGCAAATTGGGCACTTGATTTGTCTATTACTATAGTCCATTTAATTCAACGGCTCTACTTGAATGACAAGCCATTGCTATTAGCATGGCAACCAGATGCTCATTATCACGCACAATGCCTTGTAATGTTGGAGTCTGGAGACGAGAGGGATGATTGCAAAAGCATTATAGTCCGTGGTAGAAAGTAACCTGCATACTGTATACTGTAGGCCTACTGTACTTAACTACAATATTGAGGAATTTGTACTTTACTTTACTCCACTACATTTATTTGTAAAACTTTAATTGAGTTATTACTTTGTAGATTAGTATGACAAAGCATACAGTGACCACCACTTCAGGCCTATATATATACACATTTCAGCCATTTGAAAATGTGATATGACGTATGATATGAAGGGCAGAGAGCAATGTCCACAGCTCAGTCTAGTGATGCGTTAAAAATATCGTGAGAGAGTTACCTGATGGTCCAATAAGCAGGCTGTACACGTAAGTCATGGAATCATAAGATCTGGCATATTTTATTGCCCGGGGATACTTATCCCAAAATGAGTGGTCATGTGATATGCATATGAACGGCAAAGACATATATGAAAGCAAATACTGTATACCTGTTACATCACGAATCAGATTCTATCATATCAGTCCGTTGGTCGGGGCGCCCTGGAGAATTCTGACGTGTCTCTCCTTTTTCAGACACTATATAGGAATCTTTCTGTCACTCTGTGACCTTGCTTGAGCACAGCTAGGGTGCACACTCTTTATGAGTAATGGTAACTGCTTAAAAGGTCTACTTTATCCCAACACTAGTCCTGGCCAAAATCCTGATTAATTAGTCGACTGATGGACAAAAGGCCTCTTCAGTCTGACCTTATTGTATGCTGGAACACCATATCTCTTTCCTGAAGGCATAGAATGTGAGTACACCACTGATTAACATTTACAGTAGTTTGACAGGAAAGGGGGGAGGAGATCGGGGGGCAGAGAAGGTCGTCGGGACCAGGACTCTAACCCGCAACACGCTGTCAGGCTAGACGGTGTTTGGACCGCTCCGCCGGCCCATGCAGGCCAGAGTCTCTCACTTTTGTCTTACTTTGCAGTCTCACGTAAGACACAACGTGACCAGGATCCAGAAACACCACATGTTGACAAAGGGCAAATAAAAACACCACATTTATGGAAATGATGAACATTCATTTTATTTGTTCAAAAAACCCTATCGGACATGTTTCGTTTTTCATGCCAAAGATTTACAAAGCAGCCCAGGCCGTAGCGTAACGGTCTGGGCACCGGACTGGTAATCCAGTCGCAGTGTGCCGCGGGTTCGACTCCCGGACCCGACACGGCCTTTACTGCATGTCATCCCCCCATCTCTCTCCCGTTTCCTGTCAGCCTACTGTCTGTCCCTTCAAAAATCAATAAAAGGCGTAAGCCGCAAAAAAAATATCTTAAAAAAAAAAAAGATTTACAAAGCACGCACATCCCAAAAAGCTGCAATCCCAAACGCGAGACAGTGGACACAAGAGACATGTTTTTTTTTATCTGTAAAATAAATATATAAATAAACTGTTATGTGATTTCCAGTCATATAGCTTATGATCAGGATAATGGTGTTTACTATTGGTCTTTAGGTGGAAAGTAATTATACCACTTTTGAGGTATTTGTTCATTATATTGAATATTTCAAATACTTTTACTTTACTTCTACTACATCTCAGATCAAAATATTGTACTTTTACTCCACTACATTTATTTGAAACCTTTAGTTACTAGTTACTTTGTAGATTTTGATTATTATTACAAAACATGCATTAACCAATAACCACTTTAGTACTTTCTGAGGCGCCTTAAAAAATTTGGCTTAAGTACAAAAGGACTAGTGAACTTTTATCGCTGTATAATTGAAAGTGTCTTAACTGGCTGTATCACAGTGTGGTACGGTAACACGACCGCTCAGGATTGCAATAGGTTGCAGAGGACCATTAAAACAGCAGCTAAAATCATCGGCACTACAGAATTACCCAGTCTCCATAACATCTACACCACTCGCTGTATGAAAAAAGCCCATAACATCATGGAAGACACCAGCCACCCCGCAAATACCCTGTTCAAACTACTCCCCTCCAAAAAACGCTACCAGAGCATCAAATCTCGTACCACCCGTCTCAGTAACAGTTTTTACCCCCAGGCAGTCAGGCTGCTGAACAGCTGACCTTGAACTGTATTGCACTTCACTTCACTTGCACTTTTCTTTTCCTGTTTTTTGTCTTTTTCTTGCACTATAGATGTTTGTTTATGTCCTGTGTATGTAAGACTGTGAGTGCTCTGAGCAAAAAAAAAATCATTGTATGTATACTCTGTATCTATACACATGACAAATAAACCTGAACCTGAACCTGAACCATTTGAAAATTGCAGATCTACTTGCAGATCTGCTATTTTCAAATGATTTTTATTTTTTATACATTTTGAATAGGCCTACTTGACAACGAGTAGGCCTAATTTTGGTACTTTAAATACATTTTTAAACCAATACTTTTGTGCTTTTACTCAAGTAAATTTTGAACAGCAGACTTTTACTTGTAACAGAGTATTTCTACATTACTGTATTGATACTTTTACTTAAGTAAGAAATGTGAGTACTTTTTCCACCACTGCGTCACTACTGTTCACAGGGATGGGGTTTCTGTTGCACATGTGTGGTCTTCTAGGCTGCGTTTCGTTTTAAACGCCTTTCCGCACAACTCGCATTGGAATGGTTTAAAGCCTGTGTGCACACGCCTGTGAGCTTGCAAACTGCTAGGCCGTCTAAAAGACTTCCCACACTGGTCACATTCATAGGGTTTCTCTCCTGTGTGAGTTATCTGGTGTTCTTGTAAGTTGGAAATGGTAGTGAAGCTTTTCCCGCACTGATCACATGAAAAAGGTCTGTGTCCTCTGTGAAATCTCTGGTGGACATTCAGGTGGTCTTTGATCCGGAAACTTTGGCCACACAGTTCACAGTGGTACGGCTTCTCCCCTGTGTGGATGCGCTGATGAACCTTGAGAGCGCATTTTGTAGAACAACCCGTCCCACATTGTTCACAACAGAAGGGTTTCTCTCCTGTGTGAACGTTCTGGTGTATTTGAAGCGCGTTCTGCTGAGTGAAGGTTTTCCCACACTGGTCACAACCATACGGTTTCTCTCCAGTGTGAATCCGCTGGTGTCTTTTCAGTACTGTACTTGTACTGAAGTGTTTTCCACACAGTTCACAGTGGTACGGTTTCTGGTGAACTTTCTGGTGTTTTTTAAGTTGTTGCCTTGTACTGAAGTTTTTTCCACACTGGTCACAGTTGTGGCAGACAGCAGCGTGGCAGTTTGCTTTAGCCAAGACTGGATTGAAAACAAAGACAAAGGGAATAATAGTTGAGAGGTAGCAAAATTCGGTGCTGTGGTGATGGAAGTAATACTAAAGAAAACCATAAACAAATGTTGAGACACTTGAAACAATTCCACACACAAACAAACCAAAAGTGTAGGATTCCAAATAGTAAGTAAGAGTATAGCAGCTTGAATACAACAAATAAAATATGATAGAACCGGAATTGATTGATTGATTGAAATATTTATTAACAGTTTGCAGAATTTACAGTACATTTCAGGCACAAACTCAATACAAAGACTGTTAACTGTGAGTGGACGACCCAATTAAGCATTACACTTGTTTACAACAGGGTCCACATTGTTCAATTCATCAAAACATTTAGAGACATACAAATAGACATTTCTATGTAGCTAAAGAACAGAACAGGAATTCATCATATAGGAAGCAAAAAGGGAAAAGATACATACAGTGAGGGGAAAGGGGGGGGGGGGGTGGGGTGGGGGGGATTCAGATCTTACAGAGGCCAGTTTCGAATTGCAACCATCCGTAGGTGCCCTTTGAGAGCGGTTTTGAAGGAGTCAAGGGATTCACATGTCTTAATGACTGTTGGTAGGGCGTTCCACATTTTGGTGGCATAGGAGCGAAAATAATTTAGTCCCTTGATTGTGCCGAATCTGGGTTGTACATGGTTTGTTGCACTCCCTCTGGTGTTGTGGGTGTGGACTTCGTTTACATTAAGGAAGTATTTAGACAGGTACATGGGTATCTTGGTGGTGTAACGAATCTTGTGGACCAGACCCATTGAAAGATGCTGTACTCTGTCGCTGACCCTAAGCCATCCCAGCCTGTCAAAGTGGGCAGGGGTGAGGTGGGTTCGGGGGGTGAGGCCAAGTAGGAGCCTGACCAGTTTGTTTTGGGAGGTCTGGAGCCTTGTTTTAAGGGCCTTTGAGGTGCTGTGGTACCAAGAGGTGGATGCATAGTCAAAGAAACCTTGTACGAGGGCTCCTGTTAAGGTCTTCAAGGTGTTTTTGCTGACCAGTGAGGAGATCCTGTAAAGGAATCTTGTTCTTTGATTGACTTTTTTGATTACGTTGGTGGCCATTTTATCACCGGAAAGATTGGCCTCCAGGATGGAACCTAGGTAGGTAATTTGATCTTTTCGTCTGATAACATTGTCACCCACTCTAACCAAGAAGCCATCTGCCTTGCTGAGATTACTATTTGATCCGAAGAGAATGGATTCAGTTTTTCCCAGGTGTAAGGATAGTTTGTTATCAGCGAGCCAGGTGCAGATTCTACCGAGTTCAGAGCTGAGGGTCTTTTCAACCTGCAGTTTGTTCCTGTCCGAGACCAGCAGTGCTGAGTCATCTGCGAACAGGAACAAGTTGCAGTCACAAGCTGAAGTCATGTCATTAACATATATTAGGAACAGTAAAGGCCCTAGTATGCTTCCTTGTGGGACGCCACAGCTCACTGGGAGGGGAGGGGACAGTGTTCCGTTCACCTCCACCATCTGTTCTCTCCCCTCCAGGTAGGATTGCATCCAGAATAAAGATAGATGAGAGAGAATTATAATTATAAGTATAATTTACCGTGGTATTGGTGCAGGTCTGAATTGTCCCCGGTAGGGTGGAGAGCATTATTCATTTTCACCTGGAGTCTGGAGTCCACAGTCAGTTCTATGTCAACTACAATCTCTTGTCAATCTCTTGTCAACTACAATCTCTTATACTAGAGAGGCTGAGGTGAAACAATGGAGTGCTTGGAATGACTGGCCAAATAGGTGCCACAATACCATCTGTCCACCAATCACACATTAACAATCTAGCACTCTCCTGCATGTCCAGTTGTCCACCAATCACAACCTAGCATATACACTGTACTCTCTGTTGTTTTGATTTGATTTGAGTAATGTATAACCAGATTTTTTTTAAACTACTCTAATAATCACTGCATGTCAATAAGTGCAACTAAATGTGAGGAGAAAAACGTGACCCTGAAATATAACACTTAATATAGCTTAATATAGCTTCAAGCAGCGATAACAGAAGCCAAGGAATGCAGCAATAAGAAAACACTATATGAAATATAACACTTAATATAGCTTAATATAGCTTCAAGCAGCGCTAACAGAAGCCAAGGAATGCAGCAATAAGAAAACACTATATGAAATATAACACTTAATATAGCTTAATATAGCTTCAAGCAGCGCTAACAGAAGCCAAGGAATGCAGCAATAAGAAAACACTATATGAAATATAACACTTAATATAGCTTCAAGCAGCGATAACAGAAGCCAAGGAATGCAGCAATAAGAAAACACTATATGAAATATAACACTTAATATAGCTTCAAGCAGCGATAACAGAAGCCAAGGAATGCAGGAATAAGAAAACACTATATGAAATATAAGCCATAGAACCATGAAGTTGAGAGAAAAACCATAAAATTTACAAATGAGCATTTTAAATAGCGGACCCTAACCTCCGTAAAACTATATATTTTTTATTTGACAGGGACAAAGCTCATTAATCAACATGTCAGTTTTCACATCAATGTAAATGGGCCAGAGTTAGCCGAAGCTACATTTCATCTGTAGTCCCTGGGCAGGCTCTTAAAAAATGAATGATAAAAAAGAAGGACAAAGTGAACACCATGCGTTGATGCCATGTGTGCATTTGTGCCAGCACCCAACACTACGTCCATACAAAAACACAATACAATACAGATAAAAGAAAGACAAAGTGTAGTGTGCCTGCACACAACACCATGCGTTGATGCCAAGCTTCAAACTTCTCAAAACAAACTAATCCGTCTTCTTCTCCACCTAGGGCCCATGGCCCACCTATATGCGGAGCATTTTGACAGCATAGGCTGGCTCAGGGTGGAAGACAGAGTCATTTTGACAGCATAGGCTGGCTCAGGGTGGAAGACAGAGACATTTTGACAGCATAGGCTGGCTCAGGGTGGAAGACAGAGTCATTTTGACAGCATAGGCTGGCTCAGGGTGGAAGACAGAGTCATTTTGACAGCATAGGCTGGCTCAGGGTGGAAGACAGAGTCATTTTGACAGCATAGGCTGGCTCAGGGTGGAAGACAGAGTCATTTTGACAGCATAGGCTGGCTCAGGGTGGAAGACAGAGTCATTTTGACAGCATAGGCTGGCTCAGGGTGGAAGACAGAGTCATTTTGACAGCATAGGCTGGCCCAGGGTGGAAGACAGAGTCATTTTGACAGCATAGGCTGGCTCAGGGTGGAAGACAGAGACATTTTGACAGCATAGGCTGGCTCAGGGTGGAAGACAGAGTCATTTTGACAGCATAGGCTGGCTCAGGGTGGAAGACAGAGTCATTTTGACAGCATAGGCTGGCTCAGGGTGGAAGACTGAGTCATTTTGACAGCATAGGCTGGCTCAGGGTGGAAGACTGAGTCATTTTGACAGCATAGGCTGGCTCAGGGTGGAAGACAGAGTCATTTTGACAGCATAGGCTGGCTCAGGGTGGAAGATAGAGACAAGAAATTGAAGATGGGCCTGACTTTCAAAGTTGTAAATGCAACTTTACCCTCCATGCCCTCAGTACCCACTTACTTGTCTAATTACTTTAAAAAAGTGAGCAACACCCACAGCCATAAAACTAGAGGGAGCGTGAACAACGATCTGGTGCCACCCATTTATAAAACAAATATGGGCAAATTCACCTTTCAAAGCACTGCTACCCAGGTGTGGAATGCCCTCCCCCCCATCGCTCAAAACGAACAAATCACTGGCTTCCTTCAAGACAGGCCTAAAAATTCACCTGTCAGCAGGTCAAAGGGAGAGGAGGTGATCGCCCCAGCCTCTTTGTGCGAATAACCCCCTTCCGATTAAACCTTCGTCCCCAACCTGTGCATACTGTATATTTCATGTTTAGAGGAAATGTATATGTTGCTTTAAATTATTATTGTTATATCACTTACTATTACTGTGTTAACTTATTATTCATGTCATGTGTGAGTGGATAGGACCCGAATGGAAACAATGCCGCAAGGTCTTTCTTCGGTGAGATCCTTTTTTGAACAAAGATGCCTGACTGTACATTGTGCTATTTGCATTTATGTTGCCTAATAAAGTATTCAATCAATCAATCAATCAAAAATGTGTGCATATGTGCAGGCACCCAACACTACGTCCATACAAAAACACAATACTATACAGGAACAGATCGACATGGTACAGGGGACAGAACAACGGTAAGTGAAGTGAGAAATACCTAAACCTAACTCTATACCTATACCTAAACCTAACTCAGTAAAACTATGTTAAACCTAACCTTAACCCCCAATATCCCCGCTTTATAACCCCAAAGCTGTCATATTTTCTTTTTTTAATTGATCATGTATCCTTCCTAATGATATACAAAAAAATATTGAAGATGCTTTCTATATATACCGGTATTCAAAGATTTGTGCCACATTTTCACGATTTTTCAAAAATAGCAGACCTACAAGCTCGTAGCGCGCCACTCGGTGGCGCGTTAACTAATGCTTAGTTAAAACACCAAAACGGGTTCCCGCCCAAAATATATTTAAAAAAAAACACCGATCCCATTTTTTGTTGCACAATCGTGGTTTGTATTGGATGCATGCTTGTTGCCTCTCGCTGTAACGACCATTCTCTCTCTTACTTAAGGTGTCAGACAAGCTAGCTAATACACAACAATCATCTTCTTTGTATGCAGGCTCTATAGGTGTGAAAACGGTAGGGGCTTGGGCTGCTAGAAAGTGCTGCTGTCTGTCTGGCTGACCAGGGATCAGGTCAGATTACTGCAGCGAAATATATAGATAGGGGAACAAAGTTATTTCCCCGTCAGTTAAAGTGAAAGTCAAGAGAGCATGCACGCACAATTTACAAATCATCAAACCTCCTTGGAATCAATAATGGATTACTTGAGGTGAAAACATGTGATTTAATATCATTCTGGTGTGCGGGTGCCTCTTTCTTTTCTTTTTTTTATGTCAGCCTCACTGTGCTTTAGTGCTGCATGTTGAGCACAGAGCACTTTATGAGCATGATAAAATAGTCTCGGTCTAAGGGGGTTTCCTTCATTTTTTATACAGTGAGCGAGTCTTTTTCTGTCAAGGGCTCCACTCGGATCTCAGAACCAATTTCAGAGGTCGATTAGGGTCTGGGTCCATAATCTGTAACCTGTAAAGAGCTCTGTGTATAGCCTACTATTAGGGTACTAATAATTATATGTTCATTATTTATTCTGAGTTCCTTATTTTCTAAGTGATGTTTATTCAATCCAATGTTTCCTTCTACCTTTAACGAGCCTACAGGCCATGAGATTGAATGTCCCTTTTTAAATAGAAAGTACTTACAATTTAGCATTTAACCAGCTGCTTATAGTTAGCAAAAATAAAAATTGTCCCGCACTTTTGAGCGCCTGCCGGTGCCTATGCCTTTTGACCTCTGACCTCTGTGCTGCAGCATTCTGGATCTGGATCTGGTAGACGCGTTACAATAGTCATGTTTTGATATGACTGATGTCTGGATAAGGATATGGGCTGACCCCTGGGTGAGGAAGGGTTAATGAATGGCTGTTTTAATGATAGACCAACTTTTTTTTTTTTTTTTTTTTTTACATTTGTCATCAATGTTTTTGTCATTTTAATTGTATATGGTGGTCAGCCACAAAATCACAGTCACTCCACTCTACTGGCCAATTTGTCATCTCACTTCTTTCCACAAAATATTTGAAAACGCTCAATAGTGGGCCTGATAAAAGCCTGTCTCAATAAGCAGGATGGATAAGGTGTTCATTCTCAATTTAAAAAAATGAACGAGCTACATCGCTAGATAGAAATACAACACACTTCAGCTGGGGTCCCTCTGGGAACACTCTCCTATCGACCCCTTGGGGGTCCACGGACCCCACTTTGAGAACCACCCGCACTTAACGCTTGTAGTTTACGATGACGCAGCTCCGTCCGTCCGGCTGACGGCTGGGTTTGATGGAGTGGTTCGTAGGTGTGGTATTTTGAGAGGCAGTGCCGTTGAAATGTCAAAGCGCCGGTGACCTCATGTTTGATTTCCTTTCCTTGTGTGTGTGTGTGTGTGTGTGTGTGTGTGTGTGTGTGTGCATGGTGGCGTGCAAAAAAACACACAGAATGTAAGTATTGTGTATAGATCTGGTGATGGAAAGAAAACTAAGAACATTTACAAGTACTTTACTCGAGTCCTATACATTTTCTGAGTATCTGTACTTTACTCGACTTTTGCATTTCTTATTTATTTTATTTTGGGATGCTCTTCACTTTCACTCCACTACTACAGTACATTTCAATATTTTCATGCGTTTGACTCCACTACATATATTAAGGAAAACACTACTTTATTCGTTAACCATGCACATAAGCCCTATAGTGAAGGTCGCAGATCTACAAGCTCACAACACATTGGAATGCGATTCACTGTGAGTTTGTACTGTAGATCTGTCTACATTTTAATTCAGTAATGCACTGATATAAAGTACAATTTGTACTTTTGAATAGTTACGTTATTATTATTTTTTAAGCAAGACTACTACCAATGTAGACGGCACCCCGGGAGCAGTATGGGTTGGCGCCCCAGCCTGCCTCCTCCGTGAGGAGGAAGCCCAAAAACCTTCAATGAGGCCTTTAGGAGGGCCATTCGAGCCGCAAGCTGAGCCTGCAGTGGAGCCCAGGTGGAGCCTGCAGAACCATTGCGGCTCAAGAATCCACCACTCCTGAATGAAGTGTCTGGTGCTGGGAGTCTGGTGCAACGCACAGGTCCTGGCTGCACCCCTGGTGAGAGCACGAGTGGACCTGGTGAGACGTAGGAGGGGCCCGGACAGGAGTTCACCCACAGAGCCTAGTCCCTCCACATGCCAGAATTGTACCTACCAGTCCCAGCAGAGTAGTTCCGGAGTGGATCCAACGGATTGTATTGCCCTGGTCTTTCCCTAGTGGGTCTGATCGAGGGTAGCTATACTGGGACTTAAGTCGGGACTTGATCACCCCGGCTGGGTCACTCGAGTGAGGGGTATGATGTTCGCGAGACCCGAAACCCAGATGACCTTGGGATACGTCCCAGTTGCATCCAAGTGATGTATTTTTGTTCTGGTACTTTTTAGTCAAGTACAACTTTTTTTTTTTTTTTTAAGATATTTTTTTGCGGCTTACGCCTTTTATTGGTTTTTGAAGGGACAGACAGTAGGCTGACAGGAAACGGGAGAGAGATGGGGGATGACATGCAGTAAAGGCCGTGTCGGGCTGGGGAGTCGAACCCACGGCACACTGCGACTGGATTACCAGTCGGGTGCCCAGACGGTTACGCCACCGCCTGGGCCAGTCAAGTACAACTTTGACAGAGCAACTGTCACTCGTAACAGTAGAGTCATATTTGACCAGAGTATATAGACTTTTGCATTAAGTACTGAGGTTGAGTTCTTTGCCCACCACATGGTTATTTAGAATGTTGTATTCTGTGTAAGCAATCGTAAAAAGTGTCAACGGTGAAAGAGTGACAATTAATGCTGAGTCAGTATGTGAAATGATACACTTTCCAGTGTTTACACTTTACACAGTCAATTAGCTGACTGACAATGTATTGACAACTGTTGGTGTGTGTGCATGTGCGTGTGTACGTGTGTGTGCGTGTGTGTGTGTGCGTGTGTGTGTGTGTGTGCGCGTGTGTGTGTGTGTGTGTGTGTTTGATTTACTACACTGTGAAGGCCTAATATCACCACAAGTATGTACTAATGTGAGAAATAGACAGTCAAAGTACTATAGCTCCAGTCTACTAATATGGCTAGTTAGTTAGACTTACAATTAGCCAGTGTCAAGCACACAACATAGCTGATCTACAAGCTCACAATGCGTCGCCAAGCTTGTAGATCCGCTATAACTCAACTTACAGGGTTAAAGGAGTAGCTCACCCAAAAAGAAATCGTCTTATCTATCAATATTACACACACCATGAAGCCTTGAATTCATGGACATTTCCTTGTTTTTGTCACATTCCTATGCCAATAATTTGATGACTCAGCACTAGGAGACTCTTTGAGTAGGAGTCTTTCCGGAGACAAAAACATAAACAATCGACCCCTTAAAAGGTTGAAAATGGACCAAAAAGGTCAATTACATAATACTATACATTGATGAATGAATGTTCTTCTGTAGTGTAGTATAGTAAAGTAATACAATATACAGTAATATAGTAGCCTACAAACGTGTGTGTGTGTCACGTGTGTGTGTGTGTCACGTGTGTGTGTGTGTGTGTGTGTCACGTGTGTGTGTGTGTGTGTGTCACGTGTGTGCATGCGTACATGTGTGTGTGCGTGCGTGCAATGAGGATAACAGCTCTGTGTCATTCTGTGGCAGTGAGAACGGTGTTGTTTGCGCTGCGTTGACGCAACGAAAGGGCATCTGCGGTGGGAAAGGCCGTGTCAGAGGTTCTCAGCACACGTACGTGTGTGTGTGTGTGTGTGTGTGTGTGTGTGTGTGTGTGTGTGTGTGTGTGTGTCGAGCCTCGCTTCCTGAGCTCAAAGCTCCTAGCCCCCGACTGTGAACACACTCAGCCCCAAAGAGAGGTGCAACAAGGGATGAGGAGAGAGAGAGAGAGAGAGAGAGAGAGGAGGAGAAGTGTGTGGTATTACCATCTATCCCAGGGCCAGTAGTTCTCAAACTGTTGTGTATGTATTTGGCCACGGACCCCCACTGAAAAATGTTTCGTGCCAGTGATCCAGCATACAAGATTTATTTGGTTATTTTCAATGGGGTTAAAAAGTGGGACAGCAGTGGTTCAGGGGTAGAGTGGCCGGTAGAGCAGCTGGATGGGGACCACAAGGTTCCCAGTTCGATCCCGGGCTCCCCCAGAGTTGGCGTCGAAGTGTCCCTGAGCAAGACTCTGAACCCCTGATTGCTCCCGATGTCCATGTTGGTGCCTTGCATTGTTTCCTCCACCAATCGGTGTATGAATGTAATGCGTAATCTATTTAAAGCGCCTTTGGATAAAGGCTCTATATAAATGTGCCATTGTTAACCTGCTTTTGATGCTACATTAACTGATTTATTTTGCTGGGGACCCCCCTGGAACGTCCCCAACAAGGACCACTGGCGGTCCCCGGCCGGACCTCATTTTGAGAACCACTGCTCTGTCATGCAGACTGCTGGAGGAACAGAAGGGTGAAGACATGACAAACAAGACGAGAAGAGAGAGACACAGAGAGAAATGTGGAGATGCCAGCCG
The DNA here is from genome assembly GCF_964188405.1 of Protomyctophum parallelum. NCBI lineage: Eukaryota > Metazoa > Chordata > Actinopteri > Myctophiformes > Myctophidae > Protomyctophum > Protomyctophum parallelum. The sequence continues at coordinate 8,781,155 of NC_139698.1, read as the reverse complement.
TACAGAGGGGAGAGTAAACACACCCTCAACTTGCTGATGGTAGGCCTACTCGCTGGCATACAGGGGCAACCGGGGGCCACATGCATATTGATATATTATTTGTTTTCACAATTCTATGGAGAAGGAGGGAGACCCGCACTCCGCCACTTGCTGGTTCAAGAGAATTGTTTATTTAAGAGTCATAGCAACGTTTCGGCCTTTCGGCCTTCTTCAGGCACAGCTGTCACAATTCCAAAGACATGGCCTTGTCTGTGGTACATTTGAGATTTTCTGTTTTACACACCATTACATTGTTACAAGCAATTACTGAACAAGCAGTGATAAGACAAGCTCGGAATATTGAATCTGACCCTTTACGTGTATTGAACCGAGAGTATGAGCTAATGCCATCTGGTAGGAGATATAGAACTCCACGGTGTGTGTATAATAGATTTATTTTAAACACTAATTTCGTTCCCCTGTCAATCAACATGCTCAATCAGAGATTGCCGAATGGCAGCAACTGTAACTGACAAGATTGACTAGTTGGCACTGACTGACTATACTTTATTGACTATAGTTGCACTTTATCAAGAGAATGTGTGCAATATCTCAGTTTTCTATGTTGGTGTGTGTCATGGTGTTTTTCTTTTCCTTCTGTGAACGTGTATATGTTATTTGTATGCAGCTGTGACTCTGTCTCCAAGACAACATTCTCCTTAGGGAGACAAATAAAGACAACCTTGAACCTTGAACGTAAAGCCTCCAGGTTTTCTACAGGATATGTATGACACTGATTTAATAATACGATAGTATTTTATGAATACACTAGTACTAGTATGTTAACTCTGAGAATGTACAAATGGAACCAAATGGACCCTAAACTCTCTCAGAGTTACAGTTATGGTCATTCAGGGTTTCTGGTAATATTATCGTCCGCTAATTCTGTTTGTGCGCGGCAAAAAGGGAATTTTGACAACAATGTGCGCCACAAGCCACCATACCATGGCCATGACCCCTGGAAATGAGTCGAGTCGTTAAGAGGTGAATCGTGTATACGGTTTAGTAATTTAATCGTGAGGCCGGTGCCGATGCGCGCCTCTACAATTGACCTATAGCAAAGCCCCTCCCCAAACTGCTATGGTCCAATCACAGCTAAGCATAACATGGGTTAGAGTGTAGACAAACCTCTCCACCAATAGTTTTCCTATTATGATAAAATATTGTTTTAAAAAAGAAATGCCATGCACATATTTTTCCAGTGCATATGGCAGGCCTTGTTGACGGATTTGGAAGAGATTTGAAAGGTCTGGTTCCAAAATGACGGATTTGGAAGAGATTTGGAAGGTCTGGTTCCAAAATGACGGATTTGGAAGAGATTTGGAAGGTCTGGTTCCAAAATGACGGATTTGGAAGAGATTTGGAAGGTCTGGTTCCAAAATGACGGATTTGGAAGAGATTTGGAAGGTCTGGTTCCAAAATGACGGATTTGGAAGAGATTTGGAAGGTCTGGTTCCAAAATGACGGATTTGGAAGAGATTTGGAAGGTCTGGTTCCAAAATGACGGATTTGGAAGAGATTTGGAAGGTCTGGTTCCAAAAATGAACCAGTTTTTGGTGTAAAATCCATGATATTTACATTGGAATGAATGAGCCCGGCTGGAAAGTGTCTAAGTGGGAGTGTCTGGGGCTTAGCTATAGGTGAATCATGGAGCGATGTTTAAACTGGACTGTGTTGGAAACGCAGCCTGAAGTCGAGGAGGAAAGCCCAGGACATGTTGCACTTCTCTCACACCCACGTCGCTCAAAAACCCCCAAACCGTGGTGTGAAATCCCTGTCGAGGCTGCACAAAATGATGCTCGCTCTGTACTGTCATCCTGAAGGAGAGAGGAAGAGGAAAGGGGGAGGACGATGAGTCGCAAAGGAAACGGAGGATGAGAGGGAGGGGGGGGGAGGGGGGGTGCTTTCTTCTGAGGGAGAGAGAGACAGAGGAAGGAGTAGAGTAGGAATGCAGAGTCAGATGGACTAGACGGAGATGTTTACACCACTCAGTAGAAGCGTGTGTGTGTGTGTGTGTGTGTGTGTGTGTGTGTGTGTGTGTGCATGACTGCGTGTGTGCATGTGTGTGCGTGCGTGCACGAGTGTGTGTGTGTGTGTGTGTGTGTGTGTGCACGTGCGTGCGTGGGGCTGTTTAATCAAGTGAACAATGGAGGTCGTCTCGCAAACAGGAACCCTCTGTTTCCTGTACTACAGTCTCATAACACAGACACACATGTACACATGTGCAAACATACACACACGCACATGCACACACACACACACACACACACACACACACACACACACTGTAAGTACATATATATCGTCTCTGCCAGGCAGAAACATAATCTCTTTTTGTATAATTTAATTCCTTATACTTTATCATACAATAAACATAGTGAAAACTATGAACTTGTAGATCATAGCTGATCTACAATCTTCCCTTATACATTACACTATTACGTTATTTGATCTTGTATAAACAATGGAGTGGACTTTCCATCCGACAGCGATGATGATATATAATATGTGTACACGTATTCAGAAGAGTGTGACATATTATGATTGTGTACATGCATACAGCATGTCTTTGTGATATTACAGCCAGATTATGATTTATGAGCTTTTGTTCCCGCAGTAATTACAAATAAGACAGTCTCCTACCAGCAGCCCGTCTGTACCGAGATATATACTGCACACTCAGCACACACACACACACACACACACACACACACACACACACACACACACACACACACACACACACACACACACACACACACACACACACTGACACATACCCTGAGCACCCAGGGAGGGCGCCAGCAGCAGCATGTGCACTTTCTACTAGTAAAAACACAGCTGTCCCAGACTCCCAGCTGCTCTGACGAGACAGAGACAGAGAGACTTTTGATGTTCTGTATAATCATCTCGACTAAAACTGCACAATAGGACAAAACTATACAGCACACCTTCAGCACACATCCTCCTCTCTCTCTCTTTTATGCACACATGCGAGCATGCACACACACGCACGGACCGTGACGCACGCATGCACACACACAAACAAACAATTTCAATGATATAGTGTACTTGGAGAAAATAAACTACAACTATGTAAATACGGTACAGAAACAGACTTTAGTTGCAGAATTTTCTTTTTCATAAATTGATGGCCTACTTTCGTCATATTCACCAATGTGTCGCCATGCGTCTAGATCGGCTTGTATCGTTTTTAAATGCTTTGATTAAACCATAAAATGTGACGTGTTTAAAGTGCGTCTTTTTTTAATATATTGAACCAATGAAAAGTATTGTGACCAAATAATAACTACAAGTAGTTAAGGTTGAAGGTAATTTCTGTCTGTCTGTCTGTCTGTCTGTCTGTCTGTCTGTCTAGAACAATTTAAATACACCAACAATTAAGAAGCATCTACTGAATTTAAAGGACAAGTCAGTGTTACAGTGGTAATTGTGGCTAAAGGTAACCTCACAGAACCAAGACAACTCCAAGGCTGGACAACACCCATTCTGACCTGAGATCAGATTCATACGAGGTTTCCACTGGACACACACTGGTCTGACTAACCCATTCTGACCTGAGATCAGATTCTAAAAATGTCAGTCGCTCTTCGATTTTTCAAAAATAGCAGACCTACAAGCTCGTATTGCGCCACTCGGTGGCGCGATATGAGCTTGTAGATCTGCTATTTTTCAATAGCTAAAGCATAACATGATGCCGACACCAAAATGGGTGCCCGGTCAGAATGGGTTAAGTTAAAGACAAGCATAGGCCTACTGTATAATATAGGTTTAGTCAGAAACATGATTAAAAAAGGTCAGAAATACAACATGTGTATTCACAGTTAAAACAGCACAGCTAACATAAATGGTCAAAGAATAACACTTGACTTTAGTTAGATCTTGTAGTGAATATTGTAGCTGTCCCTGTGTCCCAGAAATGGGTATTTTGTAATATTTTATTTTATTACTTGCCTTTCTACAAATGTATGTTTAGGTAACATATTGTATTTGTATGGTGTGTGTGTGTGTGTGTGTGGTGTCTTGCCTTCTATATTGCTAATTTCATTATGACCTGTTGTAACTTAAGGGCATGTAGGTGCAGAGCCCTGTGATTAGAGTGAGGCAGCATTGGTTGCACCTGTGTGAGCTAAACTCAGTCAGAACAAGCTGAGTATCAGTGGTGCAAGGAGCTCTTCCTACGTCTAAAAATAGTGTCCTTAAATAAAGAATATAAGATAAGATAACGTAGCTCTCCTAAAATATGTTATTTGGTTTACATATTTGGGAAGTTTTAGTTAACTGTGACCAAACACAAGCAGAGAATGCTTGGTCATGTTCATTATAGTAGGAATATGGTTGTCCATTTTACCTGACCAGACAAATGCTAACAATGCACCTCGTTGTTCATGGGTGAATATAATATACAATTTAAATATACAGTATAATTGTGTACATTCATGAGAGAACTGAGAAGAAAAAGATTTGACTTCTCCGGTGTATTTTATGGACACTGCATCCATGTGTCCCTGTGTGTTATGAAGACTAAAGGTCATGTTTACCTCTGAAAATGTTTTGAATTATAAAAGAATGTATGGAGCTCATTGAAGAGTCTCCTCACATAGTGCAGCAAGCTGTTGTTCCTCCATAGAACACCAGCTTCTATTGTTCTGAAGGATTGAGCAGCACTCAGGTGTGGAGTTCCTCCCAATAGGGTTGTGATTTTGTTTCATTTCAAGGCCTTTTTCGAATGTAAATGGAGAAGAAACACATTCTTTCACTAGCAGGTTAAAATGCACATAGGTTAAACAATAGAAGCTTCTGTCTGTCTCTCTGCTTCGGTGCATGTCTGATGCATAACACCTCAGCCTCACACCTCAACTCTGCCAAATCTTAATGGTGCATGCCAGAGATGTAAATGTTACTCATTAACACAACGATGATGCTAACAAGCCATTGTGCAGGCCACTCCATATGATAATTCCCTTCTTGAGTAGCTAGACCGGTGTGTTTAAATACCGGGAGGTATCAGTCAAGTTCTTCACTTCCATACTCTACTATCTGTGTGAGCTGTGGTAGTTGCAAGAAGACACGTCAGCATGAGGACACAGCCAAGGAATAAAAGTTCTGCCTGGACACACTTTAAGCCACTTTCGCCGGGCACTGCATCATGCAAGATATGCAAAGCACGGATTCCCAGCAAATTCACATCTAACCTGTCTAGGCATCTAAGAGCCAAACATCCGACTGTGCTGCGACGGACACAGGCGAGACAAGGTGCCTCGAGCAGCACTGCTCCAGCAGCCAGCGGAACCGCTGCTCCAACTCCCCGTGAAGGCACTGCCGCTCCAGCCGGGGCTACAGGTACGAGGAACGGGGAAAGAGGAGCCGGGCTGACACATGTCGTGTCAAGGCCCATTGACCCACTGGAGCAAAGACGGATCGATGATGCGCTGGCAACAATGGTGGCAACACGTTTCGAGCCGTTTTCATTTGTCGAAGGAAGGGGATTCCGTGCTTTTGTGAAGGGAATGAACCCCAACTACGTCCTGCCAAGCAAGAAGAAGCTGTCATCGGAAATCATTCCTGATTTGTACAGGAGGACACGTGAGAAAGTAAAAGAACGTGTGGATAAAGCCGAAGCAGTGTGCCTAACTCTATCCAGAACCACGACCCTCTACATGTCTGTGACTTGTCACTTCATTGACGAGGACTTTCAAATGGTCTCCTGTCTGTTGGACTGTTTTGTGATGAGCGCTGAAAACATCCATGATGAGCTTGCAGAAGAACTTCTACGTGTTGCCGAGGACTGGAACATTGCAGCTAAAGTAGTCGCCTGTGTTTCTGACGACGCTGATGACATTGTGAAAGCCATCGGGATGACAGGGTGGCCCCACTTACCCTGCTTTGCTCACACCTTGAACCTCATCGCAAACAATGGCATTGCTGCCGTTCAACCCACAGTGGACATGGTGAAAGCCATTGTTGAGTATGTGCACGACAACGACGTTGCGGCTGACAAACTGGAGGCCACACAAGAACAGTTGGGCGTGCCAGAACCGCGACTGATGCAGGATTGTCCAACTGGGTGGAATCCTGTGTATTGCATGTTGTCGTGGGTACTGGCACACAGAGAAGCTGTCATCTGCACCCTGGACTTTGTGGACCATGGACTGCCCACCCCATCTGCAGAGGAGTGGGAGGACGTGCAACTGGCCTGTGACGTCTTAAAGCACTTTGACCATGTCAGAGTTCAGATGAGTGAACAACGGTATGTTTCTAACTGGTATCATTGCATCATACCAATACTAATACTGTGATTTTGAAGGCCTATAATTTTCACAAACCATGTCTATTTCTATTATTAGTTATTAAGATGACTAACTTTCTTTCTCTTTCTCTCAGTTATGACAGTGCCTCATACATGTACGTCGTCAGAAGAAGTCTGCAGAACCTCATCGCGGACAAACAGCGAGCTGGGAACCTCAGCGATCCCGTGAAGAAGATGGTGGACACCATCGTCCAGGAGATGGCTACCACGTTCCACAACATGGAGCATCATCTGCTCCGTGAGGCAGCAGCGTTGGACCCCAGGTTCAATAAGCTCATCCAGCATCAGGACGAGGAGGCCGATCGGATCTCCGAACACCTCAGCGAGGTCCCATGCCTCCATCAGCAGGAAGAAGAGGGAGAAGCACGAGAAGAGAACCCTACACGCTACAACAGTTACCTGCTAGAGATGTTTGAAGAATTTAGTGCTTTGACGCATTCGAGGCGCACTCAGAACCCAACGACTGATGCCATCATGTCCGAGGTCAGTGCATTCGTGGAGGAGGAGACTCGCTTGGACATCCAGTCAGACCCACTGGCGTGGTGGAAGGCTCGGTGCCGGGCCTATCCCAGACTGTGCACGCCCATGAAGAAGAGGCTCTGCATTGTGGCCACATCGGTTCCATCAGATCTGATTTTAGAGATTTCAGAGAGATTGGATCGGATGAATCCAACGAAAGTCAGTCAGCTGGTGTTCCTGCATGCACACGCGCAGTGCAATTGATTATTTTAGACTGTTCTTTATCCAATTAAGGACGGTAACCCCTTTTTTAACCATACCTTGCAGGATGGGATAGCAACATTTTTGTCAATTTTTAATACATATTTGAAGGTTTTCAGAAAACCTATGCCAGGATTTTAAAGGCGTTTTTGGAATAGGCCTCAGTCCTAAATGGGTTATTTTGCTATGTGCATGTCCTTATCGTTTAGCCTACATAAAATTATTCAGTGCAACCTTTTTTTGTGCATGTTGAATTTATTTATTGTGGATATTTGTCCTTATTTAGGCTATTATCAGATGCAAATGTTTTATAGGCTTCGTGTTTTGCTTTTTGAAGTTACAATCATACTACATGCTATAGTTACATAGGCTATAAAGTAGTTACATAGGCTATAAAGTAGTTACATAGGCTTTATACTAATCGTAATGTTATTTTCAACACAGTTTTGAGTGTATAAACGTCTCCTTTTGGACATAGCATTGAGATCACAGAATCTCTGGTCAGCCACTCTGACCAAATATGTTCTTATTGTTTTCTTGGTACTACTACTGTAATTGATGCATTGTATTATTTCTTGTTTTTACTTACCTACAATAAAAAAAACTAACCTAACATGTGTTATTTGTTGCTATTATTGCTACATTTATTGCAATTCAATGTAACTTAGATATACTGTATGTGTCTTTACACAGCGATCCAAAACACTAATCCAAATCATCCAATGGAACATTTGATTTCTTTCTGAAAAGAAAATACGTTAAACAATATGTTTTAATTGTAACGATATACGGTACGCATCACAATACAATACGTGGATGATGTTCATTCATTTGTAGCGATACGATATCATACAATGATTTAAAATCGATACAGTAACTATAGTCAAACATCCTATCCTTGGGGAACTGATGGCCTTAGTGCCAACAAGGCCCGGGTTCGATTCCCACGCGCAACGGGCCATTGCTGCTCAATGGACTCTCTCCCCATGTTCTCTCAATCTACAATGTCCTATCAAAAATAAAAGTGTTCTGACAATCTATCATGTTCTACCAACATAAAGGCAGAAAAGCCCCCAAAACATCATCAAAATAATAATAATCGATCTGTGTGAAAGTAGTGCTCTTCTGTAAGGGAAACACGTATTATGGATATAAATAAGTAACTACATATATAAACAATCATTATTTGCCCGTATAGGTATGCAGTATGTAGGACAAACAAACTCATCCCCCTCAAGGACCCCTGACCATTTAGAGAACCATGTGCTCTATATAGGGCCCGGTGCACATGCACCTGTGTGTGCGTGTGTGCACACACGTGCCTTTTGAATGTAAATGGGAAAGAAACACATTCTTTCACTAGCAGGTTAAAATGCACATAGGTTAAACGATGATGATCCCCTGATGGTCACATTGTGGATGGATAATAACAACGCTATTCAAAGTCATTTCACTCACCTTTGCAGTGTTGCACATTCATTCACAACAATAGAAGCTTCTGTCTGTCTCTCTGTGCATGTCTGTCTGTCTGTCTGTCTGTCTGTCTTTGCCTGCCTGTCTGCCCGCCCTCCCTCCCTGCCTCCCTCCCAGGTTCAGAGTTGGATGAAATCCTTGAAATAGCAAGGAAATCAGGTCAGATATTCTTTATAGGCCCAATTAGATTCAAATGCATCAATATAAAAAATATATATACATATTTACAACAGCATATTTGTATTTGTATTTTATTTATTTATTTATTTAGCAGTATAAAAAACAACACAGTGAACATATAAATATGAGAAGGGTAAGGTGCTAGGCTGAGGCAAAAAAGCCCAAGGGGCTTATACGAGGCCTCTACCTATATAGATTAAAATGAAACATTGTACATGAGATATAGAATATCCAGAAAACATGATTGCAGTATATAAAACATAAACAAAACAACAAAACAACAAAACAACAAGAACATGATTAGAATGTTTGGTTATTTACTTGATTAGAGAAAAGAATAGATGATACAAAGAAATATAATTAGGTGATCTGGTCAATTAAGTGGGTCCTAAACTTATGTTTGCAATTTTTTAATTAAGTAGAATTTGATGAGATTGCTGTATAGGTGTTCCATAGCTGGGCCCCCCTGTATCTGATGGAGAACTGACACAGACCAGTACGGAACTTTGGGAGATGTAAATTATTTGCCTCTCTCGTATTGAAGTGGTGCACATCACTGTTGAACTGGAAAAAGTCTTTACATGGCAAAGGAAATGAAACTGGCTGGAACAATACTTTGAAAATAAAGTTGCAGGTTTGGTATGTATTTAATAATAATGTATAAAAATGCATGACAAAATGTATGAGTGCATTTTTATCATATAAATCACAATCAAATTCTGTATTTAACCCATGATTTGGCATATATTTAAGTCCTACTGTGTGTTACAGTACACAATGTAATTATATGTAATGTTTTTGCGTATGATATATGAGAAGAACGTCACAATTAGGAAAACATATTTACTGATGCAGTGATGGTGTAGTATGGGCTGGATCAACACAGCATGTGACAACTGTACAATCAGTAAAATGCAGGTCTGCATGGTTTTAAATATGTTTTTTTCTTATTGTACTTTAACATCAGAAGTAAGCATATTGGTTAAACTATTGCCAACGTGTAGGCCTACACATTGTTTTTCAATTGTTTTTCAATTGGACATGAAACTTATTTCTAGAGTGACATCTCCATCACTGCACTACTAGTTTTTTCACAGTACAGTCGCCATTGTGTCCAACACCTCAGGTGCCAAATCTTAACGGTGCATGCCAGAGATGTAAATGCTACACATTAACACAACGATGATGCTAACAAGCCATTGTGTCCAACACCTCAGGTGCCAAATCTTAATGGTGCATGCCAGAGATGTAAATGCTACTCATTAACACAACGATGATGCTAACAAGCCATTGTGCAGGCCACTCCATATGATAATTCCCTTCTTGAGGAGCTAGACCGGTGTGTTACTGTGTTTAAATACCGGGAGGTATCAGTCAAGTTCTTCACTTCTCTCTGGTAGTTGCAAGAAGACACGTCATCATGAGCACACAGTCAAGGAAGAACAGTGCTGCCTGGACACACTTTAAACAACTTCAGCCGGGCGCTGCATCATGCAAGATATGCAAAGCACGGATTTCCACCAAAGGCGGGTCCACATCTAGCCTGTTTAGGCATCTGAGAGCCAAACATGTAACTGTGCTGCGACGGACACAGGCGAGACAAGAGCCTGTGGAGGAAGGTGCCTCGAGCAGCACTGCTCCAGCAGCCAGCGGAACCGCTGCTCCAACCCTCCGTGAAGGCACTGCTGCTCCAGCCGGGGCTACAGGTACGAGGACCAGGGCAAGAGGAGCCGGGCAGCCCGGGCTGACACCTGTCGTGTCAAGGCCCATTGACCCACTGGAGCAAAGAAAGCTGGATGATGCGCTGGCAACAATGGTGGCAAAACGTTTCGAGCCGTTTTCAATGGTCGAACAAAGTGGTTTCCGTGCTTTTGTGACGGGAATGAACCCCAACTACGTCCTGCCAAGCAAGAAGAAGCTGTCATCGGAAATCATGCCTGATTTGTACAGGAGGACACGTGAGAAAGTAAAAGAACGTGTGGATAAAGCCGAAGCAGTGTGCCTAACTCTATCCAGAACCACGACCCTCTACATGTCTGTGACTTGTCACTTCATTGACGAGGACTTTCAAATGGTCTCCTGTCTGTTGGACTGTTTTTTGATGTGCAAGGAATACATCCATGATGAGCTTGCAGGACAACTTCTACGTGTTGCAGAGGACTGGAACATTGCAGCTAAAGTAGTCGCTTGTGTTTCTGACGATGCTGATGACATTGTGAAAGCCATCGGGACGACAGGGTGGCCCCACTTACCCTGCTTTGCTCACACCTTGAACCTCATCGCAAACAATGGCATTGCTGCCGTTCAACCCACAGTGGACATGGTGAAAGCCATTGTTGAGTATGTGCACGACAACGACGTTGCGGCTGACAAACTGGAGGCCACACAAGAACAGTTGGGCGTGCCAGAACCGCGACTGATGCAGGATTGTCCAACTGGGTGGAATCCTGTGTATTGCATGTTGTCGTGGGTACTGGCACACAGAGAAGCTGTCATCTGCACCCTGGACTTTGGGGACCATGGACTGCCCACCCCATCTGCAGAGGAGTGGGAGGACGTGCAACTGGCCTGTGACATCTTAAAGCACTTTGACCATGTCAGAGTTCAGATGAGTGAACAACGGTATGTTTCTAACTGGTATCATTGCATCATACCAATACTAATACTGTGATTTTGAAGGCCTATAATTTTCACAAACCATGTCTATTTCTATTATTAGTTATTAAGATGACTAACTTTCTTTCTCTTTCTCTCAGTTATGACAGTGCCTCATACATGTACGTCGTCAGAAGAAGTCTGCAGAACCTCACCGCGGACAAACAGCGAGCTGGGAACCTCAGCGACCCCGTGAAGAAGATGCTGGACACCATGGTCCAGGAGATGGCTACCAGGTTCCACAACATGGAACATCATCTGCTCCATGAGGCAGCAGCGTTGGACCCCAGGTTCAATAAGCTCATCCAGCATCAGGACGATGAGGCCGATCGGATCTCCGAACACCTCAGCGAGGTCCCATGGCTACAGCAAGCTACAGAAGAAGAGGGAGAAGCACAAGAAGCGAACCCTACACGCTACAACCGTTACGTAGACATGTTGGACGAATTTAGTGAGGATGCCATCATGTCCGAGGTCAGTGCATTCGTGGAGGAGGAGACTTGCTTGGACATCCAGTCGGACCCACTGGCGTGGTGGAAGGCTCGGTGCCAGGCCTATCCCAGACTGTGCACGCTCATGAAGAAGAGGCTCTGCATTGTGGCCACGTCGGTTCCATCAGAGAGTCTCTTTGGCAACTCGGAGGAGCTGATTTTAGAGATTTCAGAGAGATTGGATCGGATGAATCCAACGAAAGTCAGTCAGCTGGTGTTCCTGCATGTACACTTGAAATTGACTAGTTAGAGACTGTTCTTTATCCAATTATGGACGGTAACCCCTTTTTTAACTATACCTTGCAGGATGGGAACCCCCTTTGGGGTAGTTGTTGCTATGTACAGTATATAGTAACTCAGTGCAACCTTTTTTTGTGCACATTGAATTTATTTCTTGTGGATATTTGTCCTTATTTAGGCTATTATTAGATGCTTTTTTTTTATAGGCTTCATGTTTTGCTTTTTGAAGTTACAATCATACTACATGCTAGTTACATAGGCTATATACTAATCGTAATGTTATTTTCAACACAGTTTTGATATAGCATTGAGATCACAGGTCGCTGAGTCAGCCACTCTGACCAAATATGTTCTCATTGTTTTTTTGTTACTACTACTGTAATTGATGCATTGTATTATTTCTTGTTTTTACTTAACAATACAACTACAATAAAAAACTATTAACCTGACATGTGTTATTTGTTGCTATTATTGCTACATTTATTGCAATTCAATGTAACTTAGATATACTGTATGTGTCTTTACAGAGCAGCTTTGATGCCAGCGATCCAAAACACAGCGACATTCGTGATGCCCCTCACTAATCCAAATCATCCAATGGAACATTTGATTTTTTTTAAATACGTTAAACAATACGTTTTAATTGTAACGATATACGGTACGCATCACAATACAATACGTGGATGATGTTCATTCATTTGTAGCGATACGATATCATACAACGATTTAAAATCGATACAGTAACTATAGTCAAACATCCTATCCTTGGGGCACTGATGGCCTTAGTGCCAACAAGGCCCGGGTTCGATTCCCGAGCACAACGGGCCATTGCTGCTCAATACCCCCCCGACTCTCTCCCCATGTTCTCTCAATCTACAATGTTCTATCAAAAATAAAAGTGTTCTGACAATCTACCATGTTCTACCAACATAAAGGCAGAAAAGCCCCCAAAACATCATCTGTGTGAAAGTAGTGCTCTTTTTTTTTTTTAAGATATATTTTTTGCGGCTTACGCCTTTTATTGATTTTTTAAGGGACAGACAGTAGGCTGACAGGAAACGGGAGAGAGATGGGGGGATGACATGCAGTAAAGGCCGTGTCGGGTTCGGGAGTCGAACCCGCGGCACACTGCGACTGGATTACCAGTCCGGTGCCCAGACCGTTACGCCACGGCCTGGGCCAGTAGTGCTCTTTTTAAGGGAAACATGTATTCATGTACATGTAAACAATCATTATTTGCCCGTATAGGTATGCAGTATGTAGGACAAACAAACTCATCCCCCTCAAGGACCCCTGACCATTTAGAGAACCATGTGCTCTATAGGGCCCTGTGCACATGCACCTGTGTGCGCGTGCGTGCACGTATGCGCACACACAACAGAGTAGCATCCTCCGAGTTTACTGCATTCTGGGTGCAGTTGTTGTGTGTGTGTGTGTGTGTGTGTGTGTGTCTATGTGTCTATTCCAGACTCACCTCGGCGGCCCGGTGTCAGTGTCACGCTGACTCCAGATCAGCACTTTTCACCTGCGGGCCTGGGGGTTACACAGCTGACACACACACACACACACACACACACACACACACACACACACACACACACACACACACACACACACACACACACACACACACACAGAGGAAGAATGCGTGCACGGTGGTGCATGCACACACCTGGCTCTTATAGCTAGAACATATGCACAGAGCAGGAATGTATATATGCGTTTAGATGACAGATGCTCACTCACTCACACCACACTTTGTTTTTGCTGAAAATGAGCATGCATGCACAAACGCGTGCACATATACATGCACACACTTGCGCATTATATACGCACACACATGCACGTATATACGGACGCACACATCCACAGGAAATGAGTGTTGCCTTTGGTTGTCTCTAATGGCACTATATCTTCCTTTTTCTTACGGCCCTCAACGTTCACGCCTCACACACACGCCTCAACATTCACACATGCACGCACGCACGCACGCACGCACGCACGCACGCACGCACACACACACACACACACACACACACACACACACACACACACACACAAACATTGGTACTACAGTACTTGCATAGTCAGTAATACCACCATCAGTAATCGTCACAGATATTATTTTAGGATGGAAATGTGACCTTTCGATTGTTCCTGTTCAATTCATGCCGTTCATAACCCTCAGCCATGATTAGTTGTGCACCAGTGTTGTCACACATCGCCTATAGCAGATCTACAAGCTCACAGCACAACACCACATGTTGTCACACAACGCCTATAGCAGATCTACAAGCTCACAGCACAACACCACATGTTGTCACACAACGCCTATAGCAGATCTACAAGCTCACAGCACAACACCACATGTTGTCACACAACGCCTATAGCAGATCTACAAGCTCACAGCACAACACCACATGTTGTCACACAACGCCTATAGCAGATCTACAAGCTCACAGCACAACACCACATGTTGTCACACAACGCCTATAGCAGATCTACAAGCTCACAGCACAACACAACATCTTGTGAGCTTAAGCCTGCTGTTTAGTACTAAGAATAAATGCAGGCCTACAGTAACCCCAACGCGAAGATAAGCTCTAAACCTAACCTCTAAACAATATGCCTAATCCTAACCTGAACACTTTCCAAACTTTAAGCTCTCCAAATATGTTACTATTACACACACACACACGCATGTTTGACCTAAAACAAACAGGCTGTTAATAAAGGTTTGAATGGTGGGTTGGTGTGTTGGACAGCCAGTCATTAAGGTGTCACACAGACAGACGTCCCCCTGATGGATGGACCAAAACAACGTGAGACGGACTGGAACGCACAGACATCCATCTCCCCTCGAGAGAGGAACCGCTGACAGCGCTGAAGAAATAACCAACCCGGTACAGATGTGCCATTCCAACTCTTCACAGCCACGTACAGATGTGCCATTACAACTCTTTACAGATGTGCCATTCCAAATCTTCACGCTTTTCCTGATCTTTTCCTGAAGGTTTTCTGAAAATGCATGTTTTCCCTGTGATACGATATGACCACCGACGATCCTCCAAGACCACACTGGTCTCTGAGGACCTCCACCACACACACACCTGGAAGAATAGATTCAAAGAGTAGTTAGCTGAGTGAGTCGATCCCCCTCTTCACATTCCTTATGAGTCAGCATCTCAATAAGCATGTCATCCACCGGTTATGTGTTAATCATAGTAATCATATTTTGTGGGATATTATGGTAGAATGTTTTTGTATTGGCCTAAATTATTGTCTATATACATTCCTGAATCCTCCTGCTCTCTGTTAGCATTGAGCATTATTTGTATAGGGGGTAATATGATGTCAGCTATAACCTCTGTATCCCACTGAGTATATGTGGGCGAGGAATAATAATAATAATTAAGTCCCTCCAGCTATATAGTCAGTCACATTACCATAAAATCTATATCACGAAGATATAGTATGTTGTGCATGTGCACCAGAAACCCCATGTAAAACCAATAAGGCGCAATGTTTAGCTAATGTCAAATGTATACATGTATGTTACTGTTTCTTACTGTATGCGTGCGTGCGTGCGTGCATGCGTGCGTGCGTACATACATACTCTAGTCTACACTGATTTCCCAACAAGCAGCACGAGTTTGTGCAAGACCATCTTACAAAACCTATTGCCACATCATCGATGAGTTGACAGGCCAACATAACATATACTGTAATTACCATCTGCCCCCTGTACAGACAACGTTCAGAAGTCGGGCCTCTTCGACGTAGGACCAGAGGCGAGGACAAGGCTGCATGACACTGAGCTGGTCATCTGACCATACACAAAAGAAGAATACCAAAACGCTCGCCTCCAAAACACAGTTGCCCAGGGGCAAATCCGGACGTATTCACCTGGTATTCCTAAACGTAACCTCAGTAAACTATGCCTAAACCTAACCTTATTCCTAATCGTGTAACCTCAATAAAACGGTGCCAAAAGTTTAAACCTAACCGTATTCTTCAACTTAACCCCAGTAAAGCTATGCCTAACCCTAAACTTATTTCTATAACCTTATCCTCAGTAAGACACAAGAATACAAGAACCAGCTGAGCCAGGTTGGGTGATGAGCTCCAGTGACTATTTAAACTACCGGTATGCCTTGTGTTTGTTCAGTGTCAGGTTTTATGTTCAGTGTATGTACTTCTGTTATCCATCCTACATGTCATTTACCAAGTAAAGTAAAGTTTATGTGATCTTCTTGTCCTGCCTTTGTTTGAGGTCCTGCATTTGGGTCCTATAACACCTGCAAAACCGACAGAATTAACTATTAAAGGTTGATGGTCCAAAGGACATGCACGTGACATCATCATTCGTGACATTTCATTCTAGTCAACCAGAGTCAGGATGCTGCTATCTTGCATGTTGGCTCACTGGAAACAGGGACAGAGTTAGCCTGGATCCAGCCCTAGGAGGCTCACTGGAAACAGGGACATAGTTAGCCTCGATCCAGCCCTATGAGGCTCACTGGAAACAGGGACAGAGTTAGCCTGGATCCAGCCCTATAGGCCATGCCGATTTTGTGGCTTTCGTGCGGTTATAAGGGCCAGGGGAACAGGGTTAGTAATGTGGCATGATGTCGGAATCAATCAGATTATAAACACTCAGTGGGTCCTTGAGTGCGCTCCAAATGGCCCCGTATGCGTGTGCAACTCTGAGAGTGTACAAATGGACCCTTAATGGGTCCATTTGGTTTGATTTGTACACTCTCAGAGGTATGAGGGTCCATGGAATTAAAAGGTTTGAGTACACTAAATGGAACAGAGCCTTAATTAGTATCATCAGTAACACCTGTGAAGGAAGTAGGGAAGGGGAGTAGGAAGAGCACTTTCCAAAATGGTTGCTGTGCATAAACTCTATTACTTACTTGTCCAACGTTGCTGATGTATACACAGTTATTCCACCAGATAAAGTGCATTTGTATAGCACATTTATTTCACAACAACAAGGCAATTCAATGTGCTTTACATTATTTAGCATTAAGACGTACATCACGATAAACACAGACCTAAACAGAGTAGGCCTACATTCAAACACAACACTGGAATTATAATGAATAAAATCGCAGAGCACAAGAATGAAAGATTTAAAAATAATCGTAATAAAAGTGAACAGCAAATGAACAGAAGCTTGGGTGTTTAGCTTTGATTCAAAATAACTGACATTTGCAGCCCGGGGTTGTATTGTATAGACTAGAGTAGTTTTCTGCAAGACTTGACTCGTGGAATGGTTTACCCGCAAGCCTTAAGTAAATTAGCTCCATTGTAACTTTAAGTCCACCATAACAAGCTGGCTGAACAGCAACTGGAGCTAATCTTAACCGACAGTTAGGATCGAGATACAATGTTGTTTTGTTTTTTTGGCCTTGTATACATTGGGAATTGTATTAATGTGTTTATTATTGGTTTTATTTGAATAGTCCTGTATGTCTGTGTAACCCTGCTGCCCCCACAACAACGCATCCGTTTACCTTGGAAATAAGTTCTCATCCACCGTGGTCACGCATTCGGCTTTGTTCAGGCGTCTATAAACTAGCTGGTTCTCAAATATTTTTTAGCTCAGGTCAGACTGTTAAATAACATTTTCATCCATAGCACCACCTGGATTATACATTATAGAACCTTAATTATGTCCGTTTCCAGTATCGGACAGATTGAAAATAATTGTTATACTTAAATTACTTAAACCCCAGCTTCCCCATTCTTGGGGAAACATTGACCAAAAATAGCCGATCTACAACCTCATAACGTGTCACAATGTATGTGACGTGTTGGGAGCAATCAGTTGGCATGGCCACTAAATTGGGGAGAAAAAAAGTGGAAAAAATAATTGGCTATTCCAAATAAAAATAATGGAAATAAGTTCTCAATGTATTGCCTTGGATGTGATTTGCCGACGAGAGCAGCTGTGTTTCTTAATTCCTTGTTTCTATTTTGATTCTATTACATTCTATTTGAAGGTATGCTACATGTTGATGGTTGTAGTAAAAATGGGGTTATAAAAATATATATTCTGCTGTGAAACAACATTTTACATTTTAAATGTGTTGACGGCTCGCACAGAATTTCCAATTCAAAACAAGTGTGCTCTGCCATGCAAGGCTGATCTGGAGCGTGCTTCTTCACAGGCTGACTGACAGAGAGTATATCAGGTATGCTCTGCCTGCCTGCCTGCCTGCCTGCCTGCCTGCCTGCCTGCCTGCCTGCCTGCCTGCCTGCCTGCCTGCCTGCCTGCCTGCCTGTCTGTCTGTCTGTCTGCCTCCCTCCCTCCCTCCCTCAGTAAACCATTAACCACATGAGTGACAGCAACATGTCCTGTTCTGTTGTTGTCTGTGAGTCGCTGCTTGTTTCCAAATCCACTTGTGAAGCACTTCAGTTGTTAACAAGAAGCATTGTATCAGTTACGTTCATTGTTGTGCTATTGCACACACACACACACACACACACACACACACACACACACACACACACACACACACACACACACACACACACACACACACACACACACACACACACACACGTTAATGTTCTTATAGACATAGTAATAGTATTAGACATACTATAGTAGCAGTGGTACACTACTAGCACTAGCAGTAGTACTGAAATATTACTGTTACTAATAGTATTAATTGTATCAGTGTTTGTATCACTAGTGTTTCATGTCAGTACAGTAAAGTTGAAATAAAGAGAGAAGCTAAAAAGTGACGGAGGAAGATAAACAACCATATAGTGGCAGTACGTTGGTGTCGATAACTTTGCAAGCTAGCTGACACTGCATGAAGAACAGCAGACAAACAGGTGTGAACGCCAAGCCAGCAGTAAAGACTTTTATGGATAACTAATGTTTTTACTGTCACTCACACACACACACACGCACTCACGTGCACGCACACACGCACGCACGCACGTCACACACACACTCACACACACACACACACACACACACACACACACACACACACTCACACACACACACACACACACACACACACACACACACACACACACACACACACACACACACACACACACACACACACACACACACACACACACGCGCACATAAATAATATACCCCGAAACGACTAGGTCCTGTTCCAACTTGCAGTTCACTCTCTCTGGCAGCCAGCCACTAGCTAACTGCATATCGCTGATATACGACCTGTGTGTGTGTGTGTGTGTGTGTGTGTGTGTGTGTGTGTGTGTGTGTGTGTGTGTGTGTGTGTACTTGTATTAGGGCAGAGTGCCAAATATCCTGACAAGTATAGTAGAATTTGAGAAATAGACATTTTGAACACAAATTTGCTGGTCCTCACAAGATTTATTTTTGTTTTGTGGTTAAAATGTAGGTCGGGTTACAATAGGAAAAGATTAATGCGACTACGGAAACAGAAACCAAGGCACTGGGAACCGCGAGGTTCCCAGTTCGAACCCGGGCTCCCCCAGAGTTAGTGTGGAAGTGTCCTTGAGCAAGACTCTGAACCTCTAATTGCTCCCGAAGTGCAGGTTGGTGCCTTGCATGGTTTCTTATAGTGTGTGAATGGGTGAATGTAATGCACAATCTACGTAAAGCGCTTTGGATAAAAGTTCTATATAAATGCACCATTTACTATAGTTAAAAACTGGGATATAACCCATGTGTATAGCGGCCAGCACGGCCTTCATGATCTTCATATACCCTGAAAAAGAGTGGTGGCCTTGAATTTAACTCTTGAGAGCATAAAGTGAAACTTTTATATTACGCTCTCAGGGCTGTATTTTGCGTGTCTTAAGTACCAGGTCTTATTCCCTAACTTGAGTAAACTAAAGACCTGGAGGCGTGATCAATGCCATTTGGCTATTCTGAGTGGCCAAAGAGCATTGACCACGCCTCCAGGTCTTTAGTTTACTCAAGTTAGGGAATAAGACCTGGTACTTAAGACACGCAAAATACAGCCCTCAATGTCACAGTCCACCCCTCTGCCAAGTGCCCTTGGACCTTGTCTGTGTTTTGGGCCTTTTACTTGTATTTGTGTTCTGTATCTTATTTTGTAGTAGTGCTCTGTGATTTCCTGTCTGCCTTGTTTACTGTCACCTGCCTTGTCTCACCTCCCTGTATTAGTGTAACCCTAGCCACCTGTGTTCTGTTTGCCTGTTGGCCTGTCCCCGTGTTGATTGTCTGTTTCAGTTCACCTGTGTCTAGTTAGTCTTTGTCTATATATGCCCCAGTGTCCAATTCCTTGTCAGTTTGTCGTCGTATATGATGTGGTCAGTTCTAGTTTGTGTCTCCTAGTATTTTGTGAAGTTCCTTGTATTTTGACCCTTGCTTTGGCAATGTTAAACGTATGTTTTCTGTCGCCAATAAAGCCCCTTTGAATTGAATTGAATTGAATTGAATTGAATTGTTATTTTTCCGTGTGGGTTTTGAGAATTTAACCTCTTGAACATTCACTTCTCTGCCTGGCCTGGGCGTTCTGCATTTGAGTCCTGTAGCCTTCCTCCGTGTAGGGTTAAATATCTAATGATGGTTAATTTGGTTACCATCTCTCCATCATTTAGCTACATGGGGACCACCTGGTCCCCGGACCATATATATATTGTTTGAAAAGCACTGGTTTAGCTAGTGTTTAGGGTTTAGGGTACTTATAGAGTTCTGCCAGATTTATACTGTGCACTGAAAATAGCCCATTGTGAAAAACTAAAAATGTATAAGATTGCTGTTAAAATGTGGACGGCCTCACAGCTATAGGGATACCAGATACGCTTTGTGCATGCGTGTGTACTTGACTTTGAATTATCCTTGTGTGCATTGTGTGTGTGTGTGTGTGTGTGTGTGTGTGTGTGTGTGTGTGTGTGTGTGTGTGTGTGTGTGTGTGTGTGCGTGTGTGTGCGTGAGAGACTGTGTGTGATATACAGAGGCGCTGATGGAAGCCCAAAATGCTTCAATTGTAAATTGTAAGCCAACAGTGTAGCCAGCTGCTCCTGACACACACACACACACACACACGCACGCACACACACACACACACACACACGCACACACACACACACACACACACACACACGCACACACACATGCACACACACGAAGGCACAGCGTGTGGACACAAAGTGCTGAGCGGAGCTCGCAGCTTAAATGAAGTCTTTATTACCCGCTGAAGGAGATTCATGACAGGATATGAACATGAATATACTGATCCACCGGGAGAGGGAGAGAGAGAGAGAGAGAGAGAGACAGAGAGAGAGAGACACAGAGAGAGAGAGACCTTGCTGATCTCAGTGCATTGGATTAACCACTTAAACACCATATGGTTGTACGGAGTCCCTCAGGGCTCAGAGTATAAAGAAGGAACAGGCACGATAGCCCCCCCCCCCCCCCCCCCCCCCCCTCTATTCATGTCAGTGAAAGTTGCTCAGCACGGCGTTTTGGAGCACCCGGAAGAACCGTCTACTTTTTTTTTATTTGGGCACCATAGAGTATATATATCTATAGAGAAGACACCCGAGTTCTCCTCCCCATCCACTTGCATTGAGTTGCTCAAAAGCGCATGAGGCGGATTCACTCCTCCTTCCTGGTAGGAACAGAGTGCATTCTGGGACGGATTGCAATGGTGAGTGGCCCCCAAACACATGAATGCGCTGCCGTTGAACGCGCACGAGCGTCGTCCGTCGTGAACGTGCACAATGATAGTCAACGGACAGCGCGTTCATGTGTTTGGGGCCAGGCTGCAATACCTTCATTCGGCCACTATGTCCATTTCGCCTCAAGATTTCCTCTGGGTGCCTTCTCTATAAATATATATACTCTAAGTTGGGCACCAACATTTGGTGCCCAAAATGCGGAAGTGCAAAACGCACTCAACGTTAAATCCCAGCTGCTGCACTAACGGGGGTTTCCTCGTCATAACCCCACGGGTCCGCCTGCAGTCCCTCCTCTTACCACTAGGAAGCCCAGTGCTTCAACGTTGGAGAGCCTCACTGGGGCCTTTATGGGCTCTATAATAGTATAGTGTGTTTTCTGTTTTTGTGGGGAAAAACTGGCCGATCCGCAATCTGATAAGTTCTGAATTCCCCACTATAGAGGGTATGCGCAGCAGCGCAGGCATAAGTGAGTGACAAAGTGAGTTTAACGTCATTTAACATTGTTTAATGCAATCAGATAGGACTTCTCTGTTTGGATGTATATGGACTGTCAAGGCCAAAAAGTATTCTTTGCCACTCAGTAGGTGTTCCCGCATAATTTCCGGGTATGATGATGATGATGATGTCACGTGCATACCCTCTATAAGGATGCTGGGGTTGAAGTGGTTAAGAGTTAATTATATATTATTTGAATTGAGAAATTGGTGCTACTTCTTTCTCTTTTGACATTTCTTCTCATTGTTTACATAGGCTATAATACACCAATGATTCACCAATCGCCATGCATGCAACTCTAGGCTTCCAACATAAATGGTTTGCGAGTAGAGCCAATAAGTAATATCTGGGTGGGGCATGCATTTCCAACTTGCATCGTTCCAAGTAGGCCAGTGCCCAACGGGCACCGCTGTAGCTGTATGTAATGTTAATGTATGTTTTCTCTGCCACAAAATTGAATTTAATTAATCGAGAGAGAGAGAGAGAGAGAGAGAGAGATCTTTTTGACCTAAATTTAACTAAATCAATGGCCAATTTCACGGCCTCAAACCCAATACCACGTGGTCCAGTTTTCCTCGAAGGGGTCCTGAGAGCCAAGGGCCCCTGGGCCATGCCCCCCCCCCCCACTGGTCCAATGGCTCATTTGGCCCTGCTCAGAACATGGATTCATATGCCCTGGCCTCTATCTTGACTCATGCAACACGCCAAGCTATAGCCTACCAGTTAACAACAACACAGCCAACAGCACCCCCAACTGGTACTGCATGGCACAACAGTCTTGTCCCTGCATGGCATCAGAGCAGCATCAAGAGCAAACACACTGGCTACTTACGGTGTGTGTGTGCGCGCACACACACACACACACACACACACACACACACACACACACACACACACACACACACACACACACACACACACACACACACACACACACACACGCGCGCACACGCACACGCACACTTATACTGACTAGTCACACCATTTCATTGGACATGAAGGGTTCTCTGCCATATAGTAGGCTACTTATATGGAACTCTGGTATAGTTTGTGCTACTTTATGTTGTATACACACTTATGTGGGTATTTGTTTGCCTTTATACATTTTCATGTGAGAATTATTTAGGTTTCATTGTGAATTTGCCAATCTACGTTGCCATGGTTACAGGGAGGGAGGGTATTTAACCCTGGCCCTAATTAGTCTCAGGTGTTGCCAGTGGCAGAGGTAGACCAGTTTTTTACTGTGTTTATGAGGGCTGGTGATTTGTATCCTGTGCGTTTGATGACTTATGTTGTGTTTATTTTTATAGGACTTTGAACACTAATAAATACAATTTAATTTCTACTCAACGGACACTTTTGGACATCAGTTATTTTGATCACACGTCTGAACTTCCTCGGCTTCCCTTCCTTTTCGGGTAGATTAAATGACCTCCTTTCGAGAGAGGGGTGGACTTTAATTGAGTTTTGTTGAGACGAGAGGCCCTAAGACAGAGGTGCCCACACTTTTTTTGACTTGCGAGTTACTTTGAAAATGACGAGCTCAACAAGATCTACCCACCAAAAAACAGTATTATCCCATTGCTGATTTTGTACCTAGTGACGCACTTGAGGAATAGAGGGGAGGATGGGAGGAAATGTAACTGGTAGGGTTTTATAAAATATATATAACTATATAATGCTACCGACATCTGCGCGCAACACACTTGAAAACAAAGACTTGCATTGTGGGTTTGAGCTGACAGGCACTTTTTGATGTCAATCAATCAAGTCACCTTAATTCAAGTGGCAGGTGGATTTCTTTATATATTTAAATTATATATATTTTTAGAGGCATGTCATGTGGTCTACCTGCACAGCCTTTGTGATCTACTGATAGATCACGATCTACCTTTTGGGCACCGCTGCCCTAAAGACATGCCCTCTTTTTAAACCTTAAGAAATGTTTTCTAGCGGGATTTGTTGCTCTACCTTTCTTTTCAACTAAGAATAAGCCTGTTTGTAGCCTCTTTGGCACTTCATGTGTGTTTACTATTTGCTATATGTGTAGTTTTTCTGAGTACTTAACTCTCCCCTCCTCTCCTATTTATTAATGTTGTATATTTGATGTGTATTTGTAACTTGGATTTAAAGAATGGTACCAGCATGGTGCCTTATGAATTCCTTAAGTCTTAAGTCAACACAAGTAAACTTGTGTTGTTGACTTTATTATGTTTGCACTTATGTTGTGGTGCTGCTTGCAGCATACATATTCTATTTAATGGGTAATAGCTGGTTGTTGTTTGCATCAACCCGGACAGGGGAGGATGTCGCACTGTCGGACAGTATAAATGTGACACTTTGCCTTGTTTACAACATTTTCAACGCTGACGAAGGCCCTTGGCCGAAACGCGTTCGTTGTGTTGCTGCTTGCAGCATAACTTTCCCCTGTAAAGATGAAACAATAAAGTGCCTTAAAGGACTCTGTGAGTGCTGGTATTCTCCTTCTTCTAAAAATTAACTTCCTCGGCAACCAGTATCACCCAACAAGTATCGGGACTTGGGCGTTACAGTTTGTTTGTTTGTACTGCAGGGCTTCTTCATCTTTGTCATTAAAGAAACTATCTGACATTGAGGAGTGTATTTCTTCAGTGATGTGGTGAGGAGCCAACTAAACGTCAACATTACTCATTCATAATGTTGTATAAAATCCATTAATGGGGCGTAATTATAGGCCTATATATATTCCGTTACTGAATCACGTTTGTGTTTGACATGCAGACAAACAGTGTCAGTGCTTAAATGTACTAATTATTACACCACTTACGTCACCTTGTGGTTTTGTGTGTGTCACGTGACTTCAGGGTGTGACGCTGTACTGTACTGTAATAATAATTACAGGCACAGCTGTGTTGCATAACCACACTTTGTGTATCATTATAGACCAATAAAAACAGTCATCAAATAAATGTGTTGTTGTTGATAGATTAGCACATTACATTTATTTATATCCGGTTGGTCCAAACTTGTGTCGATGTCTGTCTCTCTCTAAATATATTTAGCTCTATATGAAGTTGTTGTTATTGTTGACTGATTTGCCCCATGGCTGCCCTGCCTACGCCTCTATGTCTATCTGCTGGTGGTCAATACAAACACACACATTATGTACATATAGTGCAGCCTAACTGTTTAGCTGTGTTCTTTCCTAGCTATTTGACCATTTGTTGGTGTCCTTCAAACTTTGGCTATTAATAATTGGCTATTTCCCCTACTATAAGCCCTAAATGAATTGCATTGAATTGAATGGGAATTGAATGGGGCTATGGGGTGTTGTGCTAATTCGCTTATTTCCATCGCTCAAAATTATAATTTCTTTGTATATTATCCTCTCTTCATAATGTAAATAATGTCCCAAGCGGCACACTTTACTACTTCTTTCGAGGAAATAAGCGAACTAGCATAACACCCCATAGCCCCATTCAATTCCCATTCAATGCAATGCAATTCATTGAGGGCTTATGGTAGGGAAAATAGCCAATAAGGAGTTTTTGCAAAAAAAAAACACCTGGACCTCTTTGGTGGGGACGTAACAACTACAAAGAAAGGTAAGAATGATAAGAAAGCATTCTAGCATGGAATTCTCCTTTAATGTGATGTGAGTGTGATTCTGATCTTGTAATAGAGACTGATGTCTCATTGTACTGGTTAAATAGATTAGATTAGATTAGATTAGATTAGATTAGATTATATATGTGACATGATAGTTGCAACCAGAGCTCATGTGCAATGCTAGCTATACGCACACACAAACACACACACACGCACGCACGCGCTGCATAATTACACTTTATTTACTGTATCATAACGTCAGTGTGAACACCTTACTTACATAGTAACATCTCATATCAAAATACAGTCAGAGCCATCCCTTTATGTAAAATTAGATAGACATTCTCTTGCATCTAAATTATGTTGTATACATTCCGCAAACTGAAAATGAAAACAATCAAGAACAAAATAACCTTCGGTTATTCTATGCAGTCATAACATTTCTGTCTAATGTATGTCAGGATCCAGTAGTATATATAAAAAAAACACCATTATATCCCCATATACTGTATCGACTATACTGTTTAACAAACCTTGTTAAGCCTTTCAATTGCAAGCTAATTCACATTCATTACTGTAAATCACCAAGTAATGTTAAAATAAACTCGTGACAAACTAAGGAGTAATTAACCAGTTATTTAATGATAAACAAGTAAGCTGCTTTGAGGTTGTTATTTCCTTGTGAGTGGTAACAGTGACAGCGACGTTTAACCCATTCTGATCTGAGATCAGATTCATACGAGGTTTCCACCGGACACACACTGGTCTGATGAACCCATTCTGACCTGAGATCAGATTCTAGAAATGTCAGTCGCTCTTCTATTTTTCAAAAATAGCAGACCTACAAGCTCGTATCGCGCCACTCGGTGGCGCGATATGAGCTTGTAGATCTTCTATTTTTAAATAGCTAAAGCATGACATGATGCCGACACCAAAATGGGTGCCCGGTCAGAATGGGTTAAACAGGCAGATAGGTTAAATGTCATGGTATCGGAATGGCATTAACTTACATTTTAGGAAGTATCAGAAGTATCATTTCCGGTGTCGGAACAGCTCTAGTAATAACTGGTAATTATAGTGTAATAACTGGTTATTACGTGCATCATATTCCTATATTACTTGGTGATTTCCGTAGAGCAGTGGTTCACCCAACCGTATATCGGCATCAGGGCAGACTTGCGACAATCTCAAAAAGTGTACATTTTACGAGCACGTGTTTTTAATGTAACAATCAATGAATCGATTGTGTTTGCGGCTTTGATCAATGGAACTATAACATGTAGTATACTTTAATTATGTATCTATCGGTATCACAGTGAAAACTCATTTTTCAAGGTTAAAACGTTTATTTTCCTTTTTTCTATAATGTTAATGATCGTAAGTGTTTTGATAAATACTTGGGGCCCCACTTGCAATATCCTCACGACCCACCAGTGGCCCCCGACCCGATGGAGCCACATGTTTGGGAATGCACGCGGTCCAGTCATGTTACTGTAAAGGGGTTATAGCATCATTTCTGTACATGTGCAACCGATTCCAACATTCCATCATTTTGCATAATGTATAAAAAACAAACATTGAAACGCATTCATGAAACAAGTACTCTGCTCTGACATCTTTTGTAAATGGGGAAACACAACTGAACGCGTCTGTACTGTATGTGAGACATCCCATAATGCCAACTTTACATACACACCACCAACATTTTCTTTGTTTATTTCCACTACCAGTGACTGTGGTGTAATGTGTGCGCTCCAGCAGCAGGGGGCGGTGCAACACCGAGATACATTGTGTATCTGCGTGTGTATAAGAACCCCCACAAGCCAACTCGGTTCTCAAAGTGGTTCTCAAAGTGGGTTCTACTTCCAGGGGGTTCCAAATGGACCCTCACAGGTCCATTTGTTTCCATTTGGACAGTCTCAAGGGTTATGGCGGTCCTTGAATAAAAATAATAATAATTGAGAACCACCGGTTTCTGTGGAACCCATACAGATTATTTTCCTATCTTTACCGACCTCTGCATGTCTGCAGGAATTACTGTAAGGCAGAGGTGGGGACTTGGACTCGAGACTCGAGACTCGACTTGGACTCGAGTCCCGATTTTGATGACTTTAGACTTGCTTGATCAAATCAAAAATAGACTTGGACTTGCTTGGGACTTGAATGCCAAAGACTTGAGACTTGACTTGACTTGAACGCCAAGGACTTGAGACTTGACTTGACTTGAGCCCTCTTGACTTGAACATTTTCAAGTCACTTAATACCTTACAGCATCTGATTATCTTTTTTATGACATGTAAAATGGTTTGGTATTGATAAAGGGATGCCGCGGATCGGATATCGGGTCGATATCAGCCAAAAAACGTGATCGGGATCGGATCGGACTACAGTGAAAATGACCGATCCATTCCAAGCACTGCAAGCACTCCACTCCAGTCCATTCCAGTACTCCACTCCAGGACTTTATTCCTCCAGCAGTGTGCGCTACAGAGGCATTGGCAGCCCCAGTCACACTTCAGTGGCAGTGCTGCACAGTGCAGGCTGCTAGGCTAGCCACTAGCCATTACTGCGCGTGTGGACAGTGCACGGTTTGGGGATCAAGGGTCCCCACTCCCAGCCAAATGATAGGTTCCATTTGTACACTCTAAATTGACATTGATTTTACAATATAAACAAATACAAAATAATAATTTGGAGTCCCAGAGATACAAATGGCTGGGTCCTTAAAATTTTGTGCATAATGTGCATAATAATAATAAATAGTATGGATAGAAAAAGGCATAGAATACAATAAAATAAATTTGATCAGATCGGTATCAGACAGTAATCGGATCGGTTTTGATGATTTTAGATCGGTATCGGATCGGGAGTGGAAAAAGTGGATCGAGGCATTATGTAACATTCCTCTTCTACCCTGGATTTGAACACGGTTTCAGTGCAAGTAATGACATTTTACCATTGTAATAATAATAGCCTACTTGCTCAGGGGAAACATTGAATTTGTGTCAGATCCTGTGTCTCGGTGAGACATGACCTTTGACATGATCTAAATGGCTCAATAGAAGAGCAGAGAGACAAACTACAACCACCCCATTGTACAGAGTGGTGCTTTAAACCCTGTCCTCACGGAGGAAATTGAAAAGTACAGTATCTGCATTATGTTGGTAGACTCCAGAACCCTTGTTTAATAATGGATGCAAATTGTGGAAAATGCTCATGATTTATGTAAATCTTTACATATCATTAATTAGTATTATGTCTTGGTGGGACTTGTTTGGGACTCGAAACAAAAGGTAAGGACTTGGTTGGGACTTGAAACAAAATGCTTAGGACTTGTTTGGGACTCGAAACAAAAGGTAAGGACTTGGTTGGGACTTGAAACAAAATGCTTAGGACTTGGTTGGGACTCGAAACAAAATGTTCAGGACTTGGACTTGCTTGGGACTTGAATGCCAAAGACTTGAGACTTGACTTGACTTGAGAGCAAAGACTTGAGACTCGACTTGGACTTGCAACATAGGGACTTCCTCCCACCTCTGCTGTAAGGTACACTGACTTCCCCTGTGTCTAAATATATTAGACTGGAACTGGAACAATTCCTTACATTCTCCTGTTTGGTGTTATACATGCACACGAGTTGTTGCTGAGATTAGGTAGAAAATGCAACCTGATAAAGATTTAAAAAAAGTAAACGGTAACAGTGTATTTCTTTAGGCGGGGCCAGTCCAATCAAACTGACCCCAGAACAGATACATATAAGTTAACGTCATCCAGTCAGAGCAGAGAGAGAGAGAGTGTAGAAGGGGGCATTAATTAATAGCCATATATTAAAGCTCCTTTAGTGCTCACGTTGTGCATAGTCTTAATTCATCCTTTGTCAAGTCCCGCCCGTGGTTCTGCCCCTCTTCGCACCCATTGGTTGCCATTTCGTGGTTGGACAAAAATCCTCTCTCTCCATCCACTACCATTGAAATAACAGGTTTTTCAGTTGCTTCGTATTGATATTCTGTGCGTTCGATTCTTATTTTAAACTTGGTGTCAGTAAAAAGGAACATCACAGGTGCAGCATGGTGACTGGGCGGGCATATCATGTTTGTTTTTAAACAATGTTTGTTTTTAAAAATGATGTTTTAGCAAATTCAACATAAACTAGGCGGAAACCAGGGCGGAACAAGGCAGAAGAGCCTGCTGGTTAGTCAGTCAGGGTCCAATCAGAAGGCTGACAAAGTTTTCACAGAAACATCATCGATGTTGTGACCTGGACAGATACACAGCAGGGGGGGGGGGGGAGGAGGCGGGGTAGAAAACAAACCAACAATGTTTTGGATCAGAACCGGCTGTACCGAGCACACCGAGGTGCTCCCTGGTGGGTACCGTACGGACAGACCATAATTATACTCAGAACTGGGCTGCAGTTCCACCGAGGCTGGCAGCATATTCCAAACAAAGTCCAACTGTTTTGTCTTTTGTTTTGTTTTGTTTTTATTCCGCAGGTCTCATCGTCATTGAAATGAGCACATTTCACTTCACAAACTACTGTGGCTTCATGCTGGGTTCTGAATGCTGAAGGCGTCTTATATTATCTTCGTTCTTCTTATTTGTATTACTACTATTATCGTATTTCTTTTAGCACAGTAATCTTTGCAGACTGCACACACAATAGCATTTTGCTTCTTTCTTTTGCCTGTATGAGTAGTGACAAATACAGCCTTCTTGAGTCTTGATTCTGTGCTGATTTGACCACAGCTCTCTTCTGTTTCTTTACGTCCGACATGGTTTGACATAATTTCCTCTCTTATAATAACCCGTTTCGCCATTCCAGGTGACAGACACAGTGGACAACATGCGTGCTTTGTCTCGCCATTAAAGAATTGCCACTTGGCTGTAGTAGAGCTTTGTAACTCCTAACCTCCTCAGACCTACTTCCTTCATAACTGTCATAGCAGACTGCTGAAATAAGACAATATAAATCGTAATATAATACGAATCGTCCCTGTGCTGATCTGAGGTGCAAGAACTGCCTAAACAAACTTGGGCAAGCCAACGCTTTCTGCTCCACAATGACGTAGTTTTGTTCTTATATTAACCTGACACAGCTGGGGGGGGGGGGGGAGAATATACTTTGTTTGGAGTATGCTGTAAGCTTGAGTCGGCCCAGATCAAAGATTCTTGACAAGGCAGGGTGACACATGGCGAGCCCTTTCAAGAGAATCCAAAGAAGTTGTGCGCTCAAAAAGTGTAAATGTGCTCAAACTGCCCTATTCAGAGATTTTGTGAGGAGACGAAGACATTATCCTCAGCGTCAAAGTAACGAGCAAAGAAGCAGTTAACCTTTCCCATGATGAGGAGACATTTATTTTCATGCAGGCAGTCCTTTTTTCATGGCGTAGTTAACTAACATGGTTCACCTCCTGAGACAACTTCTCACACCAAGGTCACACTATACAGTGACGACTCCAGTTGGGGCAAAATCTTACCAAGCGTCGCTCGGCTAACACCTTGTTTGGGCGTGCCTCGCGGGGCTCAAATCTCCTTCTGTTAACCCATTCTGACCTGAGATCAGATTCATACGAGTTTTCCACTGGACACACACTGGTCTGATTAACCCATTCTGACCTGAGATCGAATTCTATAAATGTCAGTCGTTCTTTGATTTTTCAAAAATAGCAGACCTACAAGCTCATATCGCGCCACTCGGTGGTGCGATATGAGCTTGTAGATCTGCTATTTTTCAATAGCTAAAGCATGACGTGATGCTGACACCAAAATGGGTGCCCGTTCAGAATGGGTTAAAGCACTTTGTGACTGTATTTTGTCTGTGAAAGGTGCTCTATAAATAAACTTGACTTACTTACTTACTTCTTATGGCGTGCCTGCCTTGTTTTTAGTCTTTTTAGTTTTTACATAACGTGTCAACCCTTTGTGAGTTGAGAATGAGAATGCGTGCGCATTCATCTGACGTGGGACGTTGACAAACGTCAACCGGCCGACGAATTGGTTCCGATTTTGCCACAAAATCGTCACTATATAATATATTACTACCCGAGAGTGAGAAGAAAATAGCCAGACACAACATCGGCTGACGTGACACCTTCTGAGAGGTTTTGTTCATTCATGAAAATTGTCATGAATCTTTGATCTGACCCGAAAAAAGTGTAACCATGGTCATTGAGGTCACAGTGAGAGTTCAATAAACAACCCAAGATACTGTCTGGACACCATCCTACTTAACCACTTGCACCACAACCGATCGGTGATCAACAAGCTCACATATCGGCGATTTTCTGCCGAAGAAATCTGGGGTGGACAACGTCAAAGCAAAGCGGCTCAAGAAAGCTTGTAGATCTGCTATTTAAAAAAAGATTTTTAATACATTTGAAAACTTGCGAAATGGGACATTCTGTGCAACGAGTACTCTATACTTTTGGTACTTTACGTGCATTTTGTTGCCTGTACTTTTTTGTACCGTTATCCCTCTATACTTTTGGAATTCCGGACTTTCTACATTGTATTTCTACAAGTATTTCTACATTTTTCCACCAGTGGACCAGCTAAGCTGAGATCAGCGTCTACGGACACACCTTGATCATTGAGTGAACTCTCACGGCCCCCCCATCCCCCCCCCCCCCCTCCCTTTACTTCCCCAGGTTCGTGGCGCGCGGCGACTGGATGGTGACCCGGCGGGGCGGCGGCTCGTCGACGCTCCGATTGGCCACCAGGTCCTGCAGCTGCAGGGCCCCGCCTCCGATGAAGCAGAAGGCGGGGCACATGGGGGCGGAGCAGTCCACGGGCCCCTCCCACAGGACGCGCAGGGAGTGCGCGTCGTAGAAGGAGACGCGGCCCCCGTCGAAGTCCAGGCACACGCCCAGCCGGGGGGCAGGGGGGTGGT
>NC_139698.1:8739115-8745679 GCF_964188405.1 Protomyctophum parallelum | reverse complement strand
GAAGCATCTCAAAAGGATGACAGGAAAGACAGTTAAGTTAATTGGATCTGCGAGGAACAACAGAACAAGTATAGGTTTCAAAGGAGGTGAAGTCAGAAGGGATCATGAAACGATCACGACAACAATTAAAGGAACTGTGGAGGTAGAGGGACGGAGGAGAGAAAACAAATATGTGAAATTAGTTCATCAAAGTTTACATGAGATGAGAGAAAAAGCATGAATACTGTCTCCTTTGTTGCGTCTTATGCGGTCTTTGCATTGGCATGCCGCTGGCTTCCATTGCCAAAGAATGGTAGACTGCATCTTTGCGTCTTCCCGTGTGAACGCACCATTTCTGTTCCATGCCAGTTTTAGGTGTAGTCGACGGACATGTTTGGTCATAGTTTCTTCGACAACTAAACTTTGTCTAGTGTATCGAGTCAATACTATTGATTTTGTTCATAGCTGGGTTCGCACTTGGAAAGATTCGGCTTTTGGTGACTAGTTTTTTGAATTTTGGCGTGGTGTTATAGGTATGGGTATGATGATTTCAAAAACCTGTGCAAACGTATTGGGAGCGCCCCCTAGTGGTCTGTTTACACAGACTACAAAATTTGACACTTATAGGTATGGTTGAAAACCAAAATAATGAATACAAGAGATTAGAGAGACAACCAGAAAGGCATCATTTTCAAGATGGCATCCACGGTGGCTAAAATGAGCTAACATGCCTATAAACTGGAATTGAATACTTTATAATTTTGGCATGGTGTTAGGTATGGGCATAAGGTTTTCAAAAACCCTCGCTAAATAATTTGGCTCGCCCCCTAGCGGTCGGTTTGCAATGAAACCACTATTAGATATGTCAGTATATGGTTGAAACCCCAAATAATTGACAGAAGAGATTTTCAATGGATTATGTTAAAGGTTTTATGACATTCATTTTCATTTATTTTTCTTTTTCTTTTTTCTTTTAGGTTTTATGACCTCAATTACACCCAAAAAAACCTGAACTTTGAACATTCAGTGGATTTTCTGTGGTCTGAAGTTTTCTTTGTGTTTTTTTGGGCCTTTTGAGCTACAATGAAAACAGGCAACACAGTGAAACAGTGACATCTGCTGGCAAATCCCATTGACATATATGGGATTTGCAGTAAGTGATGTCACTTACTGCCGGCAAATCAGAGCACCTGTTTGAGCCAGAAAACCCCAGATCACAGAAAATCTACTGAATGTTAAAAGTTCATGTTTTTTGGGTGCAATTGAGATTAGAAAACCTAAAAAAAACAAGAACAATTCAAAACCTTTTTTTAATGTCACAATCCCTTTAATAGTGGGTGTGCTATATGAATAACATACTAAAAGTCTCACCTGGCGCGTGGCGGCGTGTGAAGGTAGACGTCCTCGCTGTACTCCCCGAAGCCCGCCTTGTTGCACCCCCGCACGCGCAGCACGTACACGCTGTCCATCTCCAGCCTGTCGACCACCGCCGTGGTCCCGCCCACCTCGTTGATGCGCTGCCACGTGGAGGCGGAGTCGGGCGTCCTGACGCCGCCCCACGTGGCGCCGCTCAGGCCTCGAGCGCCGCTGGTACTCCACGGAGAAGTGCCAGGCGGGGGCGGAGTCCAGGGTGAGGCGCCAGCACAGGAACAGCTCGTCATAGGCCAGCGTTTTCTGAGTGTCGATGACGGGAGCCAATGGGGCTGCAGAGAGAGAGAGAGAGAGAGAGAGAGGTATAGTATAATCACATTTAAAAAGTACAAAAATGTTTGTATCAAAAATCTAAATGTACTTAAAGTACCAAAAGTAGAAAGTGCTCATCATGCAGAATGCCTAATTTCACAACTTTTAAAATGTATAAAAATAAAAAAACTTTTGTGGTGCAAATCGCATGATCAGCGAATCAGCCTGCCCATAATAATTATGCCCAAATACGGACGTGCAAATCGGCATGGTTGGGTTTCTGTTGGAGTTCTGTCGAATCTTACGTCACATTATGGAGATCCCTGATGTGACGACAACTAAACTTTGTCTAGCGCTAAATAAATTCAATTCAATCTTCTTGAATATATATATTGTTTTGTTTTGATTACTGCACGGGGCATTCACGGCTTCATTTCTGTTTTGCATAACAACCTGTCTTCGACCTAGTTCTGCATTCACTAATCCTTTCATGAAAGCAATGATGTTGGATAAGTCTGGCCTTGAGCCTCTGCTGCCTTCCACACCCGTTGACGACACAGACAACCAATTAGTCTACAATCTTTGATCTCAGCTCTCTACCACTCTATGTTTGATTTACTTATATGGTTCCTCTTTGCTGGGATTTTTCATGCTTCTACTAGTCCTATTATGTATCTCTGCCTTTTGAACTGTTGCTGAATTGATTAATCATCCCATAGCAGAATATATAAGTGATATGGGGGGGGGGGGGGGGGGTATATGGGGGCCTCATACTGTATTTGGTCTTGAAACGGGCCTCCACATCCCTAAGGCCGGCCCTGGCTCCCGGTGTATGAGGACCTTGAGATGAAGGCTAAAGCCTAATTAACGATCCATTCGTTATAATATGAGGGACACAGCCTTCAGAGATGCAGTCTAAAGCATTGGTTCTTAAAGTAGGGTCTGAGCAAAAGTATAGTTAACACAGCATCACCATTTTAACAACTATCCATTTATATGTTGGCCATTCAAAAACAGCAATCGTTGGCTATTTAAAAAAACTAAATAGCAAAAGCTAAAGAAAAATAGCACCGCTGGTCTAAAGACATGTTCTTGATGATCTTCAGTTCTGCAGGTGAGGTTTTGTTTGTGAAGCTCTGAAGTGAATATCAGCACCCCAATCGCTTGTTTTTGTTTTTCTTCTTTGCACTCCTTGAATTAGTTTAGCTTTAGCTTCCATTGCGTGGTCTTGGATTCGTTCATCACGGTGTTATTTCACCAGCTCAGCTCACAGTAGATTTCTTTCTCGTCACCCTCAGCGAAAACAACGGTGCCAAAATGTGTGTGCGTCTGGCGTCTGGCCTGAGCTACTCTGTCAGGGATTTATTTATAGTCCACGAAGGAATTGTGTTAACTCAAATTAAATTGAATACTTATGTAATAATATATAATATAATAATGTCTCGACCTTGTCTGCTGCTGTCATTAGCCACTTAAGACCTATACATTTAGTTGTACGACAAATAACTGAAATAGTAGATTTACAATCTCACAATAATGCCGTCCAAAAGTGTGTGCGTGTTAAGGGTGCGCACACGCACGCATGCATGCATGCACGCACCCACGCACCCACCCACCCACACACCCACACACACACACACACACACACACACACACACACACACACACACACACACACACACACACACACACACACACACACCCTACCTCTGATGAACTCCAGGCTGCTGATGAGTTTGTGTTCTTTGGAGGCGTCGAGGTGAAAGTGTCTGAACGAGGTATCAGCGGAGAGGGTGAAACACTGCAAGTGCTCTATAGCCTTCACTAGCCTGAGAGAGAGAGAGAGAGAGAGAGAGAGAGAGAGAGATGGAGGGAGAGAGAGATGGAGGGAGAGAGAGATGGAGGGAGAGAGAGATGGAGGGAGAGAGAGAGAGAGAGGAGAGGAGAGTAGAGGGGAGGATAGACGTATCATGCTACAGTCTTCAGCCACTTTTGAATGAAACTATAAAGCATGTGACTCAAGGCACATGTTTGCGTATGGTCAAAACTGTCCTAAAAACCACACCAACGTGAGAACTGAGCGGTGCAGAGTGTGTGTGTGTGTGTGTGTGTGTGTGTGTGTGTGTGTGTGTGTGTGTGTGTGCTGCCTATAGACATACACATACATAAGAGACACACACGGCCACACTGCTCAACAGTGCCACTTTAGGTCACCAATCAAGGTATTGCAGCTGTTTCAGCTCAGACAGACAGACATACATATACAGACATACACAGACATACAGACAGACATACACACACAAGGAGCGGGTGGCACCGACGTGGTTTGTTTCACCTGCAGTGGGTGATCCTGGCGGCCTGGACGAAGCAGGGCGGGTCCGTCTCCTTGAGCAGCTCCTGCGTGTAGGCCATGAGGCCGGCGTGCTCCAGCAGGCCGTTCCTCTCGGCCATCTGCTGGGACAGAGCCTCCTCCCGGCGGGCGTGGGAGCCCTCCAGCGCCACCACCAGGGTGCCCTGGCGCTCGCACAGCGCGGAGCCCAGCGACCGGATGCAGTGGTTTAGCTGCTCCCGGGCCACGGCGCTGTTCAACTGGGTTGGACACACGCGCGCGCACACACACACACACACACACACACACACACACACACACACACACACACACACACACACACACACACACACACACACACAGACACACACACACATACATACAGAGAGCAGCGTTGGTTTGGTCGGCTAGAAATTATGACGAAAAATGTCGGTCGACTACCTTTTTTAATTGAAAACTAAACAAAAACTAAGCTATATGAGGACTAAAACTATGACTAAATATGTTGACAATTTCATCAACAAATAAAAACTAGTCTACAATGTTATATAGGGAGGGACTAAAATAATACATTTAGTGTGCTTCTGCTGGGGTGTTGCGCTCTGAAAACAGTATCAGACTGTGGTTGTACTGGTCAGCTCCCAGTACAACAGTATCAGACTGTGGTTGTACTGGTCAGCTCCCAGTACAACAGTATCAGACTGTGGTTGTACTGGTCAGCTCCCAGTACAACAGTATCAGACTGTGGTTGTACTTGTCAGCTCCCAGCGCAACAGTATCAGACTGTGGTTGTACTGGTCAGCTCCCAGTGGGTGCGTATTTATAAATGTGAGGTGTGATTGGTTGAGTGGTTCACCTCCATCTGCGTGACGGTACTCTCCAGCTGCGTGATCTGATTCTGCACTGTCTCCTGGTTGGCCAGGATATAGTTGATCTCCTTGGTGATCTTGTCCTAGAGGACCAATGGGGATGGTTACTGAAACAGCAGTCGGTCACTTTTAGGTCAGCTTTTTCAACTATTTCAAGTATAAAGTCATTCAATATTACGTAAGTTATTTGTCATATCTGCACGGTGTGTACCTTCTGTTTACCAATCCTAAAAGCCTAAATCAAAATGTCCCAATGTTCGACAACAGAACATAGCAATAGGGTCCTACTGTATATCCTTCACAGGTTTTACAGCTGATACCAATTAAAGGGACACTTCACCCTTTTTGCAAAAAAATATATGTTAATGACGTTTAGAAGCTTTAGAACACTTTCCTGGAGATCTTTATGTGTGTAATATGTGGTTTTAGATATTTTAGATTGTAGCAGTGAGCCTGTTGTCTCTGATGTCATGGACACTGGGCTCACTTCCTTCCTGGACTACATGTTGTCTCAGTAAGACAGCTCTCCCCCTATCCACAAGGAGGAGCAGTGCACCAAATAATTATGGGAATTGTAGTCCAGGAAGGTAGTGAGACCAGTGTCCATGACATCAGAGACAACAGGCTCACTGCTACAATCTAAAATAACTAAAACCACATATTACACACATAAATACCCCCAGGAAAGTGATCTAAAGCTTCTAAACGTCATTAACATATTTTTTTTGCAAAAAGGGTGAAGTGTCCCTTTAAGGCTCACCATTCAGTGTGCTGTGGTTCTCAACCTTTTCTTTATTTCAAGGACCCCCGTAACTCTGAGAGTTATACACACCCGTACGGGGCCATTTGGAACCCACTCGAGGACACTTTGAGAGCCACTGGGGTAGTGTTTCACAGTGAGCCAGCACGCCCAATAGCAGCACCATGACTCACTTTGACCAGAACGGAACAGAGCCTTCATTATAGTATCATCCGTAACACCTGTGAAGGAAGTCGGACGAGGCCCCGGAAGCATAGGAAGAGTGATTGACAAAATGGCTGCTGTGCATATAGAGCCATAAGCCAAATTCCAATACCCCAAAATCTCGGCCACTCGCTCACTCACACTCGCTCACTCCAGCATGGTGGTGCTACGGTGAAATTGGTGACCTGCTGAAATATGTGACAATCATGTAGACATCGCTGCAGTTTGTTCATTATTATCAGAGTTCAACCTATAGCGGTATTCAGGCCACCTATTTAAAGACCTCCATGTAAGTTGTTTTGAAGTCCACACGATGGTAACATATTTCGGCAGGTCACCAATTTCACCATAATTTGACATGATGGAGTGACCGAGTGTGAGTGAGCGAGTGGCCGAGATTTTGGGTATTGGAATTTGGCTATAGAGTTATTTGAGCCATAATGGTGACAGCCACAATAAGCGCTATACCTTCAGTGCCTGGTAGGCCTGGTGGAGACAATAAGCGCTATACCTTCAGTGCCTGGTAGGCCTGGTGGAGACAATAAGCGCTATACCTTCAGTGCCTGGTAGGCCTGGTGGAGACAATAAGCGGTATACCTTCAGTGCCTGGTAGGCCTGTGCGATGGGCAGGACCTTGTGTCCGTGGTGCGCCCGGCGCAGCTTGCAGAGCGGACAGAGCAGCCTCTGACAGGTCCTGCAGTAGAACTGGAGCCTCTCCTGGTCGTGCTCTGGACATGTCA
>NC_139698.1:8709115-8734115 GCF_964188405.1 Protomyctophum parallelum | reverse complement strand
AATCTTATAACCATTGCTCGTGTGAGGACCAGGGCAATAATTCTCCTCACAATGTTTATTTCTCAAATTCCACTATATCATCTCTGTAACAGATCTCAGTGGATCTGCTGCTTCTGATGCTCATGTGTGACACTGTACTATAGTGTGGGCCGTTCATTTTACAACAAAAAAATTAAACACAAAAAGTTATAATACAGAGCCACACATGCGCACACGCACACACACACACACACACACACACACACACACACACACACACACACACACACACACACACGCGCACACACACCTGTCCTGAGGACCCTCTCCATGCGGTCGGGGGTGCGCGGGGTGGGCCTGCGCGGCGTGCGGGGGGAGCGCCCGCCCTGCGGGGTGGCGCTGGGCGACATGGGCTCCGGGGGGAGGTCGGGGGGAGGGTAGCCGCGCTGCACCAGCATGTCGGCGGCGCACAGCAGACACACGCTGTGCTGGCACGGCAGCAGGATGGGCTGCTTCACCATCTCATCACACACCGGACAGTGGAGCTCCTGCTCCATGCTCTTCATGTTGGACTGAGGGGAGAGGAGAGGAGAGGAGAGGAGAGGAGAGGAGAGGAGAGGAGAGGAGAGGAGAGGAGAGGAGAGGAGAGGAGAGGAGAGGAGAGGAGAGGAGAGGAGAGGAGAGGAGAGGAGAGGGGAGGGTGCAATCAGTAATCAGAGGAGAGGAGAGGAGAGGAGAGGAGAGGAGAGGAGAGGAGAGGAGAGGAGAGGAGAGGAGAGGAGAGGAGAGGAGAGGAGAGGAGAGGAGAGGAGAGGAGAGGAGAGGGTGCAATCAGTAATCAGGGGAGAGGAGAGGAGAGGAGAGGAGAGGAGAGGAGAGGAGAGGAGAGGAGAGGAGAGGAGAGGAGAGGAGAGGAGAGGAGAGGAGAGGAGAGGAGAGGAGAGGATCTGCAATCAGTATAAAGTCACATTTTTGGAGCTAGCCCATCCTATGTCCAACTTTAAGTGTATGTTCACAAAACTTTGTCCTACACAAACATTAAATTCACATTGACAATTAATGGACAATTTTACGTCATAGTGTCTGATGATGTCATAGTGTACATCATGATGATGTGTGATGATAAGAGCGTCTATATATCCATATATGCACATATATATAGCACATTATCCGCAATTGGATTGCGCACATTTAGTGACAGTCAGGCGGCTTGTGTTCGAGTGGCTGCTGCGCTTAGAGGGACTGCGTAAGCTCACTGCACGCGGCTGGAGGTGATATGAGGACTCCACCCTGTCCTTCTACAAGTGGTTCGTGACTTAGCGAGTATACTGTGTGACGACAGAGATTGGAGTACAAATATTGCTTGTTAGACTGGTCCTTCCACCTCTCCCTATTGCCCTCCAATGGAGGACTAAGGAGACACCGCTTCACTCCCAGGACTTGAGAACGTGAACTCGGTGGAGAGGAGGAAGCTGCCATGTCATCCAACAGAAACCAGAACCCACATGGTCTGAAACAGGTCGGCCTGGACCAGATCTGGGAAGACCTGAGGGCAGGAATACAGCAGGTCTACAGCAGACAAAGCATGGCCAAGACACGATACATGGAACTGTACACGCATGTGTATAACTGTCTTATTACGGGTGTTCACCCGTCAAACCAGGCACATGGGGCCGGACCCCCATCTTCCGACAAGTCTTCCAAAACATCAGCCACTCGTGGAGGAGCCCAGTTCGTTGGAATGGAGCTCTACAAGAGGCTCAAGGAGTTTCTCAAGACCTACCTTGTCAACCTCCTCGTGGATGGGGAGGACTTGATGGATGAGGGGCTGTTGAAATTCTACACCCAGCAGTGGGAGGACTACCGTTTCTCCAGTAAGGCGCTGAATGGGATCTGTGCCCACCTCAACCGCCACTGGGTTCGACGAGAGTGTGACGAAGGCCGCAA
Source organism: Protomyctophum parallelum (assembly GCF_964188405.1). Classification (NCBI taxonomy): domain Eukaryota; kingdom Metazoa; phylum Chordata; class Actinopteri; order Myctophiformes; family Myctophidae; genus Protomyctophum; species Protomyctophum parallelum. Next base: position 8,732,189 of record NC_139698.1, on the reverse strand, counting down.
GGGCATCTATGAAATGTACTCACTTGCTCTCGTGACGTGGAGAGAATGCCTTTTTAGACCTTTGAATGAACAGGTAACCAACGCCGTTCTGAACCTGATCGAGGAAGAACGTAATGGACAGCCCATCAACGAGACACTAATCAGCGGGGTGGTTCAGTCTTACGTGGAGTTGGGTCTAAATGAGGACGATGCAGGCCCCACACTGTCGGTTTACACAGAGTTCTTTGAGACACAGTTCCTCGCAGACACAGAGCACTTCTACACAAGAGAGAGTACCGAATTCCTCCTGCAGAACCCTTTTACTGAGTACATGAAGAAGGCGGAAGGCCGCCTCCTAGAAGAGCAGCGGCGTGTTCGGGTCTACCTCCATGAGTCCACCCAGGATGAACTGACCAGGACATGTGAGCAGGTTCTCGTAGAGAAACACCTAGAGATATTCCGCACCGAGTTCCAGAATTTACTTGACGCCGACAAGAATGAAGACCTGGGACGCATGTATAACTTGGTTTCTCGGAACACCGATAATCTTGGGGAACTGAAGAAGCCGCTAGAAATGCATATTTACAATCGGGGGCTGGCTGCAATCGAGAAGTGTGGTGACTCTGCTCTCAATGACCCTAAGATGTACGTCCAAACTATCCTCGATGTCCACAAGAAATACAACGCCTTGGTTACGTCAGCGTTTAACAAGGATGCTGGCTTTGTGACTGCTCTGGATAAGGCCTGTGTTCGTTTCATCAACAATAATGCTGTGACTAAGATGGTTCAGTCATCCAGTAAATCACCTGAGCTGATGGCTAGATACTGTGATTCCCTGCTCAAGAATAGCTCTAAAAATCCAGAAGAGGCAGAACTGGAAGACGCACTCGACCAAGTGATGGTGGTGTTCAAGTACATAGAAGATAAAGATGTCTTCCAAAAGTTCTATACTAAAGAGCTCGCCAAGAGACTAGTTCACCAGAACAGTGCTAGTGATGATGCCGAGGATAGTATGATCTCCAAACTCAAGCAAGCATGTGGCTTTGCATACACATCTAAACTTCAACGCATGTTCCAGGACATAGGAGTCAGCAAAGACCTCAATGAACAATTCAAGAAGCATCTTGTCACCTCGGAGCCCTTAGACTTGGACTTCAGTATCCAGGTGTTGATCTCGGGTATTTGGCCGTTTCAGCAGTCCTGCACATTCGCTCTCCCCTCAGAGTTAGAACGAAGCTACCAGCGTTTCACAGCCTTTTATGCCAGTAAACACAGTGGCCGCAAACTAATCTGGCTCTATCACCTCTCCAAAGGCGAGTTGGTCACCAACTGCTTCAAGAACAGACACACACTCCAGGCGTCAACATTCCAGATGGCCATCTTACTACAGTACAGTAACAGTGAGGATGTCTACACTGTCCAGCAGCTCACAGACAGTACACAGATCAAAATTGACATCTTGGTGCAAGTCTTACAAATCCTGTTGAAGTCTAAATTACTGGTCCTTGAGGACGAAAATGCCAACATAGTTGAGTTAAAACCAGACACTCTCATCAAACTGTTCCTGGGTTACAAGAATAAGAAACTGCGGGTGAACATCAATGTGCCAATGAAGACTGAGCAAAAACAGGAGCGGGAAACAACTCATAAGAACATTGAGGGGGACAGGAAGTTGCTAATACAGTCGGCCATTGTTCGGATAATGAAGACGAGGAAAGTCTTGAAACATCAACAGCTTCTGGCAGAGGTCCTCAAGCAGCTCTCCTCAAGGTTTAAACCCAGAGTCCCTGTTATAAAGAAATGTATCGACAGCCTGATCGAGAAGGAATACCTAGAACGAGTGGACGGGGAGAATGACACCTACAGCTACCTGGCTTAGTCCAGCCACTCCGCTTCATCTTTCCATCTTCTGTTTTTATTTGCTTTTTCCAGAAGTCATCTCCCGAAGACGAATATGATTCCTGAGGGCGAGAACGCTTTCTTCCCCTGGGTGACGGCAGACTGTTGGACGAGCGCTGGCGCTTTGGCATGGGGGGTCAGATCAGCATACAGTATGGAGTGAATTATGTACTGGCCAATGGCCATATATGGAACGTGTCATCATGTGTCACAAGGTGTGATGTCATGAGGCATGGCGTATCACGAGGCGTGATGTCACGAGGTGTGATAGACGGCCATATATGGTGGTGTGACGGAGCGACGTCACATAGCACTGACGAAGGTCTGAGGACCGAAACGTTTGCTTTTTAATTGCACCATGAGCACAGAGCACCATTTTAATCATAAAATAAAATAAAATATATTTTTCTAAGTCTCAGTCTAAGGAGTTTTACTTATTTTTCTATACGGTGAGCGAGTCTCTTCCTGTCAAAGTTTCCCTTATGTTTTTGAGACCACCGCTACCGTAGTCAAGTTTGAAAAAAAGGACGAAGAAAGGCGCAACAGTTTTCTCAGTGCTTCAGTGACGGAGCGACGAACAGGTTTTTTCATAGTAGAGAGGGGAATTGTAGTAAATGTATTGGAAATTGGAAATAATTAACTACAAATACCTCACAATTGTACTTAATCAAGTACAGTACTTCGAGTACCACCACTGGAGCGGAGACCTGGGGAACAAACTGCCACCGCCATGAGGAAAATGAAAACATTATCAACACAACCTCCAAATAATTATTTGCCCTCACTTCATATGAGTGCGAATTTACAAAACAACATCTGCTACCAGGAATTGTGGCTATATGTACGAACAGAGCAGAGCAGCCGCCTGAAGAAGCAGCGATCTTCCACAAAGGCCGCCGGTCACCGGAGATAGTTTGGCCATACTCTATACTTAAGCCTACATCCAGCAACACAAGACATGACCTCTTCTGGAAGTCACGAGGGAAAAGCAAAAGGGGAAGACCAAGAGAAACACCTGGCATCTTGACCTGAATGCACACATGAAGGGTACAGGCCAGGCATGGGGACAGCTGCAGAAATGGGCACAGCCAGGACTTGTGGCCTATGTGCCCAAAGTGGTGGTGGTGGTTATTATAGGCACTAAGCAAGTACAGTACAATCCTCATGTGTTAGACAGCACACAAATGTACTGCATGGGTTCATGTAGTCCAATCTGGTACTGTAGGTCATGTGCTGCACCTGCTGCTATCTTTTTGAGGGGCGCTAGCCTCTCCTATTATATTCAGCTATTAGGGTTAAGGTAAGGGGTGCGTTATAACGACCGGATTAAGGTTGGTGAGGGGTGAGTTAAAACGACCGGATTAAGGTTGGTGAGGGGTGCGTTAAAACGACTGGATTAAGGTGGGTGAGGGGTGCGTTAAAACGACCGGGTTAACGTTGGTGAGGGGTGCGTTAAAACGACTGGATTAAGGTTGGTGAGGGGTGCGTTAAAATGACCAGATTAAAGTTGGTGAGGGGTGCGTTAAAACAACCGGATTAAAGTTGGTGAGGGGTGCGTTAAAACGACCGGATTAAGGTTGGTGAGGGGTGCGTTAAAACGACTGGATTAAGGTTGGTGAGGGGTGCGTTAAAACGACCGGATTGAGGTTGGTGAGGGGTGCGTTAAGACCACCGGATTAAAGTTGGTGAGGGGTGCGTTAAAACAACCGGATTAAGGTTGGTGAGGGGTGCGTTAAAACGACCGGATTAAGGTTGGTGAGGGGTGCGTTAAAACGACTGGATTAAGGTTGGTGAGGGGTGCGTTAAAAAGACCGGATTAAGGTTGGTGAGGGGTGCGTTAAAACCACTGGATTAAGGTTGGTGAGGGGTGCGTTAAAACGACCGGATTAAGGTTGGTGAGGGTGCGTTAAAACGACCGGATTGAGGTTGGTGAGGGGTGCGTTAAGGGTTGGGAGAGGGTTAAGGTTAGGTTTAGGTGTGCTTGCCCTCCCTTAATGTTCTGGCTCCAAAACTATGGAATGCACTTCCCATTGTAATCAGAACTGCAGACTCACTCCCAATCTTCCGCTGTAGTCTGAAATCCCACCTCTTCAGACTCCATTTTAGCCCGTAGCACTTGCCCTAGCCCCGACGACCTTACAGGCGTATGCATAGGCTCAATTTAGATTGCATTATGTAGACATATCACTTATATGCATATATGTTTCATTATAGATATTCGACTATTTTTTATGGTAATGTGTATTACCATGTTTTTGTTCTTGTTTATTGTAAAGAGCGTCTGATAAATGCCTAAATTGTAAATTGATGATAGGCCAATGTTTTGTAATAATAATCAAAATCTACAAAGTAACTATACTAGGCCTAACTAAAGTTGTCAAATAAATGCAGTGGAGTAAAAGTACAATATTTGTATCCGAGATGTATAGGGGAGTATAAGTAAAAGTATTTGAAATTGGGCAGAACTCAGTAAGTAAAGTATAGGCTAAACAAATAGGCCTAAAAATATGTTTTACTTTCTCTGAGAATGTAAACTTCTAGAGTGTATTTGTACGCAAGCAGACAAACGAGCGAGTGTTCCGACGGCGATTAAATTAAATGCAATCAAACAATTGACCCTTAATTGTAATGCTGGTCACGACGTTCTGTAGCCTATATATCCTTCCTTGTCTGCATGCAGGAATATCCCCCAATCCAGGAGAGATTAGGGAGAAAATAAATGACAATTCCAGGGGCACCGCCATGGGAGATGGGGTCGAAATTCAGGAGACTCCTTCCGGATTTAGGAGTGTTGGCAGCCCTCTTGATTAGATATGTAACAAGAGGGATCAGGGATATATCTATGACCAGACAGACAGACAGACAGACAGACAGACAGACAGACAGACAGACAGACAGACAGACAGACAGACAGACAGTCAGAGCTAATAAGCGTTCTGCCCTGCAGTCAGCAACCGGTTTCTGCCCCCTGCCCTGCCTGAACATGCCACTATACTGCTGTTTCCCGTATCCATGACAACCACCATATCATCCCTCCTCTCTCACTCACCTATAGCTCGCCATCATTTCGCCTTCTTCTCATTGTGTCCGTCTGATTCTATAGCTTATACCGTTTCGTTCACAACACACACTACACGTGGTCATGGTGCGTGCGTGCATGCATGCGTATGCGTGCGTGCGTGCGTTCTGTCTGTCTGTCTTCTGACTAGGTACTGTGGGCCCGCTGGTCTGGACCGGAGCCAAAAAAACACAATAATCTTTATATTATGCTCTATAGCCACAATAAACCAGACCATGCTGTGCGTGTGTGTATAGGCTATAGTGTAGGGGGTGGGGCTGAGGGGGTCTGATTATGAATAACCTATAATCTATTATTCATATACAAATAGCTAACAATAAGCACAGTCGGCACCTGATCTCATCACGCGCAGATTTCACAAATTACATTAATTATAGGCTATATAGACAGCATATTATTGACATATCACCGTGACCCGCGTGCATGCATGCGTCCCCAGATCAGCATATAAAGAAGGGTGTTCAAAAAAACAGACGCGATACTATAGGCTATAGGCCTGTACCTGATATGTAGGCCAGTGGGCTAAACGCCATCCTTATAACAAACACCTTTCAGTCAGATATATAGCCTACTCACGCTGATGCGAACCAACGCGTCCATGATGGAGGTGAAGGTCTGCATCTCAGCCTCCGCTGCCATGATGAATGATGATGGTGAATGATGACTGCTGCGTTTATTCTGTATCTGAGATCCAACGGGCCGGTTCCGACCCAACCCGGTGCTTCTTCTTCTTCACATATAGCTGATATAGGTGGTTCGTGGTCGATATACCGGTCACGGACGGTGTGTGTGTGTGTGTGTGTGTGTGTGTGTGTGTGTGTGGGGGGGGTGTTCTGTCTGATTGGCTCTCCTGCGACTTGGCTGCGTGGCGCAGCGCACGTTCTCTCTCTCTCTCTCTCTCTCTCCATCTCTCTCTCTCTCTCTCTCTCTCTCTCTCTCTCTCTCTCTCTCTCTCTCTCTCTCTCTCTCTCTCTCTCTCTCTCTCTCTCTCTCTCTCTCCAGGACCGGAGGAGAGAGGTGAAGAGGATGAGGGGATGTTTGTTTGTCAGCGTGTGTGTGTGCGCGCGCGCGCGTGTGGGCACGCGTGTAATTGTGGATAATTTAAGACTTAAATTATCCACAAATACACTTACATTTTAAGTGTTGTTTTGGCACCGACAGTTTAACTCTGAGTGTGTGGCTGTTTTCACAAATTATGTTGTTTGTTTGATTGTTTATTTATTTATTTTATATATAGTTAGACGTTATAGTAGCTACTAACTAGGGTTTATATAGAATAAATAGGCCTACGATTCAATCCGTCAAGCTGTCGTCGTGTATTCATTAATTTATATAGGCCTAAATCTAATACAGTAACAGTTGGTATAATAAAACCCTGTATTTCACATAGACAATGCATTATTGTTGTTTGTGGCTGGGTAGTTTCTCCATGCCACCGCTAGATGGTGCTATTGGCAAAGGTAACATAACACCCGGAACCATTAAGACTTTAGTCCGTGGTGCAAGCCGAGCAGTGGTAAATAAACGCACCCGGGATTATTATTAACTGTTGTTATAGCAACAGCAACGACGCCTCCAGTCCACGCTTCTGGGCTGTATATTTTGTTCATCTGCTAGAAGTCAAGTCATCATAGGCCGTATCTTGATCAATACATTTATTGATGCATGCACTGATCAATACATGATAGTATAGCCTAAAGCCAACAGAACTGTAGTAATGTGTTAGCGTTAGCCGCCGTTAGCACCGCAGGCCACGCGAGATTAACGAGCAGATAATTCAACCACAGAGAGAGAGGGTCGATGGTTGTTTCGTTAGATTTTATTTTTTAATATTGTTCAATAAGTGACCGGAAGCAGCCATGTGTGTGGTCAGCAGTCTGGTACCAGCCAGGTTCCTGACCATCACCGCTCACATGGTCATTGTCATCACTATCTTCTGGTCCAGGGTCAGTTCTGAGACTGTGTGTGTGTGTGTGTGTGTGTGTGTGTGTGTGTATGAGTGTGTGTGCAGGGCATGTGCATTAACTTCTGTTTAAAATCATGGTGGAGGTTAGCTATTTATGAAGTTATGTTATAAAGTTTAGAGAATTAATGTTGATTTTGTCTTCTCTGTCTCTGCAATGATTGGTTGCATAATAATATTAATAATAATAATAATAATACATGATGTTGTTGTCTCCAGGAGAACAACGTGAAGGCCTGCCTCCCTCTGGAATACACACCAGAGCAGTACGAGAAAGAGGACACACGGTAAGACAACCGTTTGATTCAGCGGTTGATAGTTTGAATCCCTAGAGAAGACCTCACGGTGGAAATCTGAATGCAGAAAGTTTCCCGTTGCTGAGCTGCCTTTAGGCAAGGCACTTAACTGTGTTCCTGCTAGGGGTCTTCTGAATGCTCCGAAAACCTACCCGGGTTGTGCAAGGGACGCGCTGTGATTGGCCCAGTAGCCACTTTGAGTGGCAGTCGGGGCAAACGCTCTCGCCAGAACGTGATTTACTATTCTGTCCTTATCGGGTCGCAACTCCAACGGCTCTGAGTCGGCTAAGCAAACTTCGCAACGCTCGACACGGCAACTTCGCTTTTAGCTCGCTCTGTGGCGTCACCACTCTAGAGTGGTGTATTTAAGGTCTAGTCCGAGTGGTGTATTTAAGGTCTAGTCCATAGAGTGGTGTATTTACGGTCTAGTCCATAGAGTGGTGTATTTAAGGTCTAGTCCATAGAGTGGTGTATTTAAGGTCTAGTCCATAGAGTGGTGTATTTAAGGTCTAGTCCATAGAGTGGTGTATTTAAGGTCTAGTCCATAGAGTGGTGTATTTAAGGTCTAGTCCATAGAGTGGTGTATTTAAGGTCTAGTCCATAGAGTGGTGTATTTAAGGTCTAGTCCATAGAGTGGTGTATTTAAGGTCTAGTCCATAGAGTGGTGTATTTAAGGTCTAGTCCATAGAGTGGTGTATTTAAGGTCTAGTCCATAGAGTGGTGTATTTAAGGTCTAGTCCATAGAGTGGTGTATTTAAGGTCTAGTCCATAGAGTGGTGTATTTACGGTCTAGTCCATAGAGTGGTGTATTTAAGGTCTAGTCCATAGAGTTGTGTATTTAAGGTCTAGTCCATAGAGTGGTGTATTTAAGGTCTAGTCCTTAGAGTGGTGTATTTAAGGTCTAGTCCATAGAGTTCTGTATTTAAGGTCTAGTCCATAGAGTGGTGTATTTAAGGTCTAGTCCTTAGAGTGGTGTATTTAAGGTCTAGTCCATAGAGTGGTGTATTTAAGGTCTAGTCCATAGAGTTCTGTATTTAAGGTCTAGTCCATAGAGTGGTGTATTTAAGGTCTAGTCCATAGAGTGGTGTATTTAAGGTCTAGTCCATAGAGTGGTGTATTTAAGGTCTAGTCCATAGAGTGGTGTATTTAAGGTCTAGTCCATAGAGTGGTGTATTTAAGGTCTAGTCCATAGAGTGGTGTATTTAAGGTCTAGTCCATAGAGTGGTGTATTTAAGGTCTAGTCCATAGAGTTGTGTATTTAAGGTCTAGTCCATAGAGTGGTGTATTTAAGGTCTAGTCCATAGAGTGGTGTATTTAAGGTCTAGTCCATAGAGTGGTGTATTTAAGGTCTAGTCCATAGAGTGGTGTATTTAAGGTCTAGTCCATAGAGTGGTGTATTTAAGGTCTAGTCCATAGAGTGGTGTATTTAAGGTCTAGTCCATAGAGTGGTGTATTTAAGGTCTAGTCCATAGAGTGGTGTATTTAAGGTCTAGTCCATAGAGTGGTGTATTTAAGGTCTAGTCCATAGAGTGGTGTATTTAAGGTCTAGTCCATAGAGTGGTGTATTTAAGGTCTAGTCCATAGAGTGGTGTATTTAAGGTCTAGTCCATAGAGTGGTGTATTTAAGGTCTAGTCCATAGAGTGGTGTATTTAAGGTCTAGTCCATAGAGTGGTGTATTTAAGGTCTAGTCCATAGAGTGGTGTATTTAAGGTCTAGTCCATAGAGTGGTGTATTTAAGGTCTAGTCCATAGAGTGGTGTATTTACGGTCTAGTCCATAGAGTGGTGTATTTAAGGTCTAGTCCATAGAGTGGTGTATTTAAGGTCTAGTCCATAGAGTGGTGTATTTAAGGTCTAGTCCATAGAGTGGTGTATTTAAGGTCTAGTCCATAGAGTGGTGTATTTAAGGTCTAGTCCATAGAGTGGTGTATTTAAGGTCCAGTCCATAGAGTGGTGTATTTAAGGTCTAGTCCATAGAGTGGTGTATTTACGGTCTAGTCCATAGAGTGGTGTATTTAAGGTCTAGTCCATAGAGTGGTGTATTTAAGGTCTAGTCCATAGAGTGGTGTATTTAAGGTCTAGTCCATAGAGTTGTGTATTTAAGGTCTAGTCCATAGAGTGGTGTATTTAAGGTCTAGTCCATAGAGTGGTGTATTTAAGGTCTAGTCCATAGAGTGGTGTATTTAAGGTCTAGTCCATAGAGTTGTGTATTTAAGGTCTAACTCTAGTCCATAGAGTGGTGTATTTAAGGTCTAGTCCATAGAGTGGTGTATTTAAGGTCTAGTCCATAGAGTGGTGTATTTAAGGTCTAGTCCATAGAGTGGTGTATTTAAGGTCTAGTCCATAGATTGGTGTATTTAAGGTCTAGTCCATAGAGTGGTGTATTTAAGGTCCAGTCCATAGAGTGGTGTATTTAAGGTCTAGTCCATAGAGTGGTGTATTTAAGGTCTAGTCCATAGAGTGGTGTATTTAAGGTCTAGTCCATAGAGTGGTGTATTTAAGGTCTAGTCCATAGAGTGGTGTATTTAAGGTCTAGTCCATAGAGTGGTGTATTTAAGGTCTAGTCCATAGAGTGGTGTATTTAAGGTCCAGTCCATAGAGTGGTGTATTTAAGGTCTAGTCCATAGAGTGGTGTATTTAAGGTCTAGTCCATAGAGTGGTGTATTTAAGGTCTAGTCCATAGAGTGGTGTATTTACGGTCTAGTCCATAGAGTGGTGTATTTAAGGTCTAGTCCATAGAGTGGTGTATTTAAGGTCTAGTCCATAGAGTGGTGTATTTAAGGTCTAGTCCATAGAGTGGTGTATTTAAGGTCTAGTCCATAGAGTGGTGTATTTAAGGTCCAGTCCATAGAGTGGTGTATTTAAGGTCTAGTCCATAGAGTGGTGTATTTAAGGTCTAGTCCATAGAGTGGTGTATTTAAGGTCTAGTCCATAGAGTGGTGTATTTAAGGTCTAGTCCATAGAGTGGTGTATTTAAGGTCTAGTCCATAGAGTGGTGTATTTAAGGTCTAGTCCATAGAGTGGTGTATTTAAGGTCTAGTCCATAGAGTGGTGTATTTAAGGTCTAGTCCATAGAGTTGTGTATTTAAGGTCTAGTCCATAGAGTGGTGTATTTAAGGTCTAGTCCATAGAGTTGTGTATTTAAGGTCTAGTCCATAGAGTGGTGTATTTAAGGTCTAGTCCATAGAGTGGTGTATTTAAGGTCTAGTCCATAGAGTGGTGTATTTAAGGTCTAGTCCATAGAGTGGTGTATTTAAGGTCTAGTCCATAGAGTGGTGTATTTAAGGTCTAGTCCATAGAGTGGTGTATTTAAGGTCTAGTCCATAGAGTGGTGTATTTAAGGTCTAGTCCATAGAGTGGTGTATTTAAGGTCTAGTCCATAGAGTGGTGTATTTAAGGTCTAGTCCATAGAGTGGTGTATTTAAGGTCTAGTCCATAGAGTGGTGTATTTAAGGTCTAGTCCATAGAGTGGTGTATTTAAGGTCTAGTCCATAGAGTGGTGTATTTAAGGTCTAGTCCATAGAGTGGTGTATTTAAGGTCTAGTCCATAGAGTGGTGTATTTAAGGTCTAGTCCATAGAGTGGTGTATTTAAGGTCTAGTCCATAGAGTGGTGTATTTAAGGTCCAGTCCATAGAGTGGTGTATTTAAGGTCTAGTCCATAGAGTGGTGTATTTACGGTCTAGTCCATAGAGTGGTGTATTTAAGGTCTAGTCCATAGAGTGGTGTATTTAAGGTCTAGTCCATAGAGTGGTGTATTTAAGGTCTAGTCCATAGAGTTGTGTATTTAAGGTCTAGTCCATAGAGTGGTGTATTTAAGGTCTAGTCCATAGAGTGGTGTATTTAAGGTCTAGTCCATAGAGTGGTGTATTTAAGGTCTAGTCCATAGAGTTGTGTATTTAAGGTCTAGTCCATAGAGTGGTGTATTTAAGGTCTAGTCCATAGAGTGGTGTATTTAAGGTCTAGTCCATAGAGTGGTGTATTTAAGGTCTAGTCCATAGAGTGGTGTATTTAAGGTCTAGTCCATAGAGTGGTGTATTTAAGGTCTAGTCCATAGAGTGGTGTATTTAAGGTCCAGTCCATAGAGTGGTGTATTTAAGGTCTAGTCCATAGAGTGGTGTATTTAAGGTCTAGTCCATAGAGTGGTGTATTTAAGGTCTAGTCCATAGAGTGGTGTATTTAAGGTCTAGTCCATAGAGTGGTGTATTTAAGGTCTAGTCCATAGAGTGGTGTATTTAAGGTCTAGTCCATAGAGTGGTGTATTTAAGGTCCAGTCCATAGAGTGGTGTATTTAAGGTCTAGTCCATAGAGTGGTGTATTTAAGGTCTAGTCCATAGAGTGGTGTATTTAAGGTCTAGTCCATAGAGTGGTGTATTTACGGTCTAGTCCATAGAGTGGTGTATTTAAGGTCTAGTCCATAGAGTGGTGTATTTAAGGTCTAGTCCATAGAGTGGTGTATTTAAGGTCTAGTCCATAGAGTGGTGTATTTAAGGTCCAGTCCATAGAGTGGTGTATTTAAGGTCTAGTCCATAGAGTGGTGTATTTAAGGTCTAGTCCATAGAGTGGTGTATTTAAGGTCTAGTCCATAGAGTGGTGTATTTAAGGTCTAGTCCATAGAGTGGTGTATTTAAGGTCTAGTCCATAGAGTGGTGTATTTAAGGTCTAGTCCATAGAGTGGTGTATTTACGGTCTAGTCCATAGAGTGGTGTATTTAAGGTCTAGTCCATAGAGTGGTGTATTTAAGGTCTAGTCCATAGAGTGGTGTATTTAAGGTCTAGTCCATAGAGTGGTGTATTTAAGGTCTAGTCCATAGAGTGGTGTATTTAAGGTCTAGTCCATAGAGTGGTGTATTTAAGGTCTAGTCCATAGAGTGGTGTATTTAAGGTCCAGTCCATAGAGTGGTGTATTTAAGGTCTAGTCCATAGAGTGGTGTATTTAAGGTCTAGTCCATAGAGTGGTGTATTTAAGGTCTAGTCCATAGAGTGGTGTATTTACGGTCTAGTCCATAGAGTGGTGTATTTAAGGTCTAGTCCATAGAGTGGTGTATTTATGGTCTAGTCCGCAGTTGTTTTAGGCGAGAGGGCGAGAGGCACTTCCACGTTGGCCACAGAAACGGGGCGTGGTCATAAGCCCAAACCGGGTGGGATTTCGAATGCCACGGGTCTTCTCTTGACCCACAGGTTGAGCTCTATGGTGCTAAAAATAGCCTATGATCTAAAAAATAGCCTTTTCAACAACAACCCCGCTGCTGTCCGACGGTCGGTCGGCTTTGGTGCGACCCGACGCGACAACGTACCCACCCGCCCATTCAACAGCAAATGTTCGGCAACAGACGCTTGCCAACTCTTACCGACGTCGTCACGGTGGAGACTGGAGAGCTGTATTTACCCCCAATAATATGCATGCTGGGGTTCAATTCAATGTTCAATTCAAAGGAGCTTTATTGGCATGAGAAAACATACATTTACCTTGGTAAAGTGTCAATATATAATTACAACGGTTGAAAATGGGGAAATATATACAGTTGGAGGGGGTACAGCATTTTGAAAACAGAGCTGTCACATTGTGTCGTTATCATAGACTGTAAAAAATATGGACAAAGCGTTCGCTGGGTCTAACATGGGCGTAAAATGAAGCCTGTTATTCCTGCACTGTAAGTCGCCATCTTTCTAGATCCGTTTGGTACCAGCTGGCCATTGGCTGGCTCCGTTTTGGACCAGCTGGCCATTGGCTGCCCAGACAACGAGGCGGGACTTCCCCCCTTCTTCTCCGTTGGTTTTTATTTTGACTCGAGTGGGAGGGGAATCCCGATCATAGACTGTAACGGTAGCCACGCCCCTCAGAACATACGCGATGTTTTCTTTTCTTTATGGTCATTTTTTTAATTAATGGGACCATAATTTTCCAAAAAGAATATTATGACATTAGAAATGAGACTTTAAACTAGTGACTGGAAGAAGAAAGTATTCATGACCATGTTTATTAAGGTAATACAGTCTAGGTGAAGTTGGGCCAAAATACATGGGCCTCTATGGGGCTTTTTGCGTCCAGTCCAGCGCCACAACAGGCCATTATATGAACTACCGATTTCAAATGAGGCTTCACGAAATATCTGGCTGACTGCCCCCCTGGTCGTTATATACTTCGAGTGGCAAAGTGACTTGGCAAAGTGAGTTTAATGTCGTACATTTACTTGCATGACTGCCTGAATTGAACAAATTAATTGTGTTGTGTGTGTGTGTGTGTGTGTGTGTGTGTGTGTGTGTGTGTGTGTGTGTGTGTGTGTGTGTGTCAGGTTGGTGGTAGGGTTGGCGGTCACCTTGGGCCTGTTTGCTGTGGAGTTCGCTGGTTTCTTCTCGGGAGTGTCCATGTTCAACAACAGCCAATCACTACTCTGTATCCTTAAGTAGTCAGTAGGCGTATTTCAAATATGAAAACTACGATGAAATCGATTTTCTCGAATAGTTAAGGCGTTTAATGATCACATCCAAATAAGTAATCAAACTCCAGACTTGCATTTTTATATTTATATATGTTATATATGTTTACATAATTCTGTAAACAATTAATACACAGCCACGCTAAACCCAACTTTTGTGAACTTCCTGTTTGTAGGCGTTGTTTTCGATCTGCGAGCTGACGGGATGATTGACGGGTTATAACACCTATCCTAGCAACAGCAACATGTTGATGCCGTATGTAAAGGTCCAGTCATGGGTTATGTAGGGCTGTCACCATTACACATTTAAGTTGACCATTCATTGTCACGCCAATAACTGTGATTAATGATTTAATAGTGTTTTAGGCATTGGAAATTGGAACATTTAATATGAATAGAAATTACATCTGTTTGCCTTTTAGGCTTCGTAATTCAAGTGCACAGGCCAGACATGACAACTGAAATATACCAAGAAATGACTGTCATTTAACTACAAATGCACAAAGTCTCTTGCCTGTGTGTGTGTGCGTGTGTGTACTGTTGTAATCCACATAACTCGAGAACTGTTCGCCCCACGACTTAAAATTCGACACACACATTCCACACCACCACAGGGAGTGCAGTTCCTGGGGTGTCGAGTCGGTCGGACCCATGTTTGTCCAGAACCGCCACAAAAAGGACTCTGCCCGCTTTTTGTATGTATAAACATATAATCGCAATTAATCTCAAATAATTGTGATTTGACGATTGTGTAACACTAATAATTGTGACAACCCTACAGTTATGACTCCATGACTCTGTCCGTCCCTCTCCTGTCCTCCGTCTCTCTGTCCCTCTTTCAATGTCCCTCCTTTCCTACACCTGTCTCCTTCTCTGTCCTTTCTTCAATGTCCCTCCCGTCCTACACCTCCTGTCTCCATCTCTGTCCATCCTGTCCTACACCTTCTGTCTCCTTCTCTGTCCCTCCGTCCCTGTCCCTCCTGTCCTACACCTCCTGTCTCCTCTCTGTGTCCTCCCTACCTTCTGTCCCTGACCGTAGCCACAGCGGTGCACGTGTGCGCGTCCGTCTCCCTGCTCTTCTTTGTGTTTGAGCAGTGGTGCTGTGACGTGTACTGGTGGATCCTAGCCTTCTGCAGGTCAGTGTGTGTGTCTGTCTGTGTGTGTGTGTCTGTTGTTTTTTCCTGACAGCTCTGTCTCAGCTCTGGCCGTCCACTGCAGTGGGTCTGTCTCTCTGTCTTTCTTTGTCTTCCAACGATGGGAGTGCTGGAACTACTGGGTTATATTCGCCTTCTGCAGGTGAGAGAGAGACATAGAAAGACACACAGAGAGAAAGACACAGGGAGAGAGAGAGAGAGAGAGCATGTGTCTGTGACTGTGTTCAACCACATTAAAGCCGATATCCCAGTTTTAGGAATGTCGGTAGCCTATAGGTGAAGATTTTCAGAAACATCCAAATTCTTCTCACTTTTTCTCCTCTAAAACAATTTCAGAATATTATATAATGGATCTACACACTCACAATGCGTCATATTGCAACACACGAGCTTGTACATCTCATATTTTTATTAGCTGAAAGTATAAAATAGGCCTGAAGACAAGTAGTTAAAGAGGAATGAAACCTGGGGGCATGGTGGCACAGTCGGTAGTGCCGTCGCCTCACAGCTAGAAGGTCCTTGGTAAATATGTAATATAATCTGTATCATGTAATCTCTCTCTCTCTCTCTCCCCCCAGCGTGCTCCCTGCCTTGGTGGAGTTTGTCCTGTTCATCGCTGTGTGTGGACTGAAGAAGAAGGCTTTCTGATAGATGCGTTTTGGGAACAGCTGTCAAACTGTCCAGGGATCTGGCATGGATCTGACCACAGACCAGCAGGGTACATAGGTTCTTAGGTTCGTCACATGGTGCGATCTGACCTCAGACCAGCAGTTGGTTGTGTAGGTTCTTAGTAGGGTGTTTTTCACCTCACCAAGATGGTCGACTCCTGTAATGGCCGCGATCCTTAGCGTAGTTTTTCTCAGAATTAAGGCTCAAATTGAGGTGATTGAACAAAACGTCAATGTCAGGAGCTCAATAAAAGAAATCTGCGCTAACTCGCAGTTACAATATTAGCGCTTATGGTGAAAGACAAAATAAACCGTTTCTGCGGCCGGCGGTGAGGGACATTTGACTGAATAGCGGGTAGCAGTCAAAGTGTTAACAGTACAACCGCACCTACAAGGTAACAAAAACTAAAACAAAAAGGAGTAACAGAGCATTTAGACCAAAATACTTATTATCTTTGGTGAGCGAAATTGTCTTTCTACAGAAGTATAAATTAAGGTATAGAACTCCAAATCATAGAATGTGCATTCACTGTATCACGGTATATACCATATCTCTGAAAAGGCATATCGTGAAGACATGGTATCGTTTCGATGATATTTATCACCACCCTTAGTTCTTATGATATGTATCACCATGTCGCCCCCCCTTAGTTCTTATATGTATCACCATGTCGCCCACCCTTAGTTCTTAGACTTAGTTGAGACTGCAGGAAAATCCGAGTTGTTTCTTACGTCTCATCTTTAGGACTGCCTGACTGTTATTATGAGTGATCAGCTCGGATTTGTGCGTTCAGACATAGCCTAAAATAGCAGATGTACTGTACAGGCTCGCAGCGCGACACGCCATCGTATGATGAAGAATAAATCAGGCATCAAGTGTCAGTGTCCAGACAGAGACACATGTTTTGAATCTCATTGCAGACCATCTAGGAATGTGGTTCGAATATGATTAAGAAAAAAAAATCAGTTTCCATGTTCAGATTTATGCTGCGAAAAGCCTTTGTTCTTCACAGTGCTGATTTTGTCGACTAAAACTATGACAAAAAATGTTCGTCAACTACCTTTTTTCACTGACAAACAAAATAAAAACTAAGCTATGGTGGCTAAATATAGTGTAAATTTAGTCACCAAATAAAAGACAAAAAATGTTAGGGAGTGACTTATCCAGTAGAAGTAAGACAAGTAATTGTATGACTTGGTTGTGTGACTCTCAGAAAATAGCCGAATGCGACACGTTGTGAGCTTGTAGAGATATAGCTATTTTCGGCACACAGCTGAAGAATCAATTATCGTATCAAGAGGGTGAAAATCTAAAGAATCAATGATTTTATTAAAATGTATTATTGTCTATAATAAATTAGATGGATGTAACTGTTGCACTCCAATGATATTCTACAGTCATAATGTTCATGTCAAGGACCCCCAAAAAACATGTATTTGGCCGCAAAATATTTTGTGCCACAGACTTTGTTTTAAAAAAAAATCCAAATTCTTTCAAGATCTTTGGTTTGTGAGCTTGTAGATTAGCTATTTTAAAATAGTAGCTGATTTTGATGTTCTATTGTTGCAGTGGGACCACCTTAAACCCCACCCCCCCCAAGGAGCACTAGGAAATCCCTGACTTACGGCCAAGCTACACCAGGCAATTTTGCGCACGTGCGTATGCGTTTACTGCGCGCGTTTACTGTGCGCGTACAGTGCGTTTGGATAGGACCAATATATGTCAATGATACCAGCTACACCCATAGAGTATATATGAATAGAGAAGACACCCGAGTTCTCCTCCCATCCACTTGCATTAAGTTGCTCAAAAGCGCATGAGGCGATTTCACTCCTCCTTCCTGGTAGGAACAGAGTGCATTCTGGGACGGATTTGCCTCAAACACATGAACGCGCTGCCGTTGACTATCATTGTGCCGTTTGTGCGCGTTCACGTATGAAACATTCGTTCACGTGTCATGGCCTCAAACACATGAACGTGCGCAATGATAGTCAACGGAGCAGCGCTGGCTCGAGCTGCAATGACAAATTCGGCCACTATGTCCATTTCGCCTCAGGGTTTCCTCTGGGTGCCTTCTCTATTCATATATACTCTAAGGCTACACCAGACGCACGGATACCGCGGGCCATCCTACGCGTGCTCTAAAAATAGGATTGGTTCTAATTTTTTTACGTGCGTATGCCCCCATGCACGCGTTTCTATATATCCTCCTGGAAGGTCCCGCACAAATCTGCCGCGCGTCTGACAGATGGATGTAGCCATGAAGGGCTTACGCACGCACAGTCCGCGCGTAAGTAAACGCGCGAGAAAAGCCTGGTGTAGCTTGGCCGTCAAGCTATCTCACATGTGTTACTTTACTTGTTCTAAAGGGAACTTTATTTTTTTATAAAAATCTAGGAAATATCTGGCTTTGACAGGTTTTTGTAAATTCTTCTTTCATAATGACGTTTGTTGAAATAAAGTTTTATACAAGAATGAAGCTCTTTGTTTCTGTTATATGTTATTTGTTTTAATTATCAGCTAACATGCTGCCGAGTTGTGAGGGTCATTGAAATTAAAACGTTTGACGGCCACTGGTCTACATGGTATCTACAGTAGCAGGGGGGGAAGTCCTGTAACTGTAAGGTGGTCCTGTAGCATCTGCAGTAGCAGCGGAGGCTTACCGGAGGCTGACAGCCCCTCCTCCACACTGGATGTCCCTACCCGGGGACACCGGAACCTGTGTGCACAGCCCTGCCTCCACAGCGTCCCTACCTGGAGACACCAGAACCATGTGAGCCCTGGCTCCACACCGACCGCACGGCGGATGCCCCTATACCCGGCCGGGACACCAGAACCATGTGAGCCCTGGCTCCACACTGACCGCACGGCAGACACCACTATACCCGGGGACACCAGAACCATGTGAGCCCTGCCTCCACACTGACCGCACGGCAGACACCACTATACCCGGGGCACCAGAACCATGTGAGCCCTGCCTCCACACTGACCGCACGGCAGACACCACTATACCCGGGGCACCAGAACCATGTGAGCCCTGCCTCCACACCAACCGCACGGCGGACTCCCCTATACCCGGCCGGGACACCAGAACCATGTGAGCTCTGCCTCCACACCAACCGCACGGCGGACACCACTATACCCGGGGACACCAGAACCATGTGAGCTCTGCCTCCACACCGACCGCACGGCGGACGCCACTATACCCGGGGACACCAGAACCATGTGAGCCCTGGCTCCACACCGACCGCACGGTGGACGCCACCACTATACCCGGGGACACCAGAACCATGTGAGCCCTGCCTCCACACCGACCGCACGGCGGACACCACTATACCCGGGGACACCAGAACCATGTGAGCCCTGCCTCCACACTGACCGCACGGCGGACACCACTATACCCGGGGACACCAGAACCATGTGAGCCCTGCCTCCACACTGACCGCACGGTGGACGCCCCTATACCCGGGGACACCAGAACCATGTGAGCCCTGGCTCCACACTGACCGCACGGCAGACACCCCTATACCCGGGGACACCAGAACCATGTGAGCCCTGCCTCCACACCAACCGCACGGCAGACGCCCTATACCTGGAGACACCAGAACCATGTGAGCCCTGCCTCCACACCGACCGCACGGCAGACGCCCCTATACCCGGGGACACCAGAACCATGTGAGCCCTGCCTCCACACCGACCGCACGGCAGACACCACTATACCTGGGGACACCAGAACCATGTGAGCCCTGCCTCCACACTGACCGCACGGCGGACGCCACTATACCCGGCCGGGACACCAGAACCATGTGAGCCCTGCCTCCACACTGACCGCACGGCGGACACCACTATACCCGGCCGGGACACCAGAACCATGTGAGCCCTGCCTCCACACTGACCGCACGGCGGACACCCCTATACCCGGGGACACCAGAACCATGTGAGCCCTGCCTCCACACTGACCGCACGGCAGACACCACTATACCCGGGGCACCAGAACCATGTGAGCCCTGCCTCCACACTGACCGCACGGCGGACACCCCTATACCCGGGGACACCAGAACCATGTGAGCCCTGCCTCCACACTGACCGCACGGCAGACACCACTATACCCGGGGACACCAGAACCATGTGAGCTCTGCCTCCACACCGACCGCACGGCAGACGCCCCTATACCCGGGGACACCAGAACCATGTGAGCCCTGCCTCCACACTGACCGCACGGCAGACGCCCCTATACCCGGGGACACCAGAACCATGTGAGCCCTGCCTCCACACTGACCGCACGGCGGACACCAGAACCATGTGAGCCCTGCCTCCACACCGACCGCACGGCGGACGCCCCTATACCCGGGGACACCAGAACCATGTGAGCCCTGCCTCCACACCAACCGCACGGCGGACGCCCCTATACCGGGCCGGGACACCAGAACCATGTGAGCCCTGCCTCCACACTGACCGCACGGCGGACACCACTATACCCGGCCGGGACACCAGAACCATGTGAGCCCTGGCTCCACACCGACCGCACGGCGGACACCACTATACCCGGCCGGGACACCAGAACCATGTGAGCCCTGCCTCCACACTGACCGCACGGCGGACACCACTATACCCGGGGACACCAGAACCATGTGAGCCCTGGCTCCACACCGACCGCACGGCGGACGCCCCTATACCCGGCCGGGACACCAGAACCATGTGAGCCCTGGCTCCACACCGACCGCACGGCAGACACCACTATACCCGGGGACACCAGAACCATGTGAGCCCTGCCTCCACACTGACCGCACGGCGGACACCACTATACCCGGCCGGGACACCAGAACCATGTGAGCCCTGCCTCCACACTGACCGCACGGCGGACACCACTATACCCGGGGACACCAGAACCATGTGAGCCCTGCCTCCACACTGACCGCACGGCAGACACCACTATACCTGGAGACACCAGAACCATGTGAGCCCTGCCTCCACACTGACCGCACGGCGGACGCCCCTATACCCGGGGACACCAGAACCATGTGAGCCCTGCCTCCACACTGACCGCACGGCGGACGCCCCTATACCCGGGGACACCAGAACCATGTGAGCTCTGCCTCCACACCAACCGCACGGCGGACGCCCCTATACCCGGGGACACCAGAACCATGTGAGCTCTGCCTCCACACCAACCGCACGGCGGACACCACTATACCCGGGGACACCAGAACCATGTGAGCCCTGCCTCCACACTGACCGCACGGCGGACACCACTATACCCGGGGACACCAGAACCATGTGAGCCCTGCCTCCACACTGACCGCACGGCGGACACCACTATACCCGGGGACACCAGAACCATGTGAGCCCTGGCTCCACACTGACCGCACGGCGGACGCCACTATACCCGGAGACACCAGAACCATGTGAGCCCTGGCTCCACACTGACCGCACGGCGGACACCACTATACCCGGGGACACCAGAACCATGTGAGCTCTGCCTCCACACCAACCGCACGGCAGACACCACTATACCCGGGGACACCAGAACCATGTGAGCCCTGGCTCCACACTGACCGCACGGCGGACACCACTATACCCGGAGACACCAGAACCATGTGAGCCCTGCCTCCACACCAACCGCACGGCGGACGCCCCTATACCCGGGGACACCAGAACCATGTGAGCCCTGGCTCCACACTGACCGCACGGCGGACTCCACTATACCCGGGGACACCAGAACCATGTGAGCCCTGCCTCCACACTGACCGCACGGCGGACACCACTATACCCGGAGACACCAGAACCATGTGAGCCCTGCCTCCACACCAACCGCACGGCGGACGCCCCTATACCCGGGGACACCAGAACCATGTGAGCCCTGCCTCCACACTGACCGCACGGCGGACTCCACTATACCCGGGGACACCAGAACCATGTGAGCCCTGGCTCCACACCGACCGCACGGCGGACGCCCCTATACCTGGAGACACCAGAACCATGTGAGCCCTGGCTCCACACTGACCGCACGGCGGACACCACTATACCTGGAGACACCAGAACCATGTGAGCCCTGCCTCCACACCGACCGCACGGCGGACGCCCCTATACCTGGAGACACCAGAACCATGTGAGCCCTGCCTCCACACTGCCCGCACGGCGGACTCCCCTATACCTGCATGGAGACACCAGAACCATGTGAGCCCTGGCTCCACACCGACCGCACGGCGGACGCCCCTATACCCGGAGACACCAGAACCATGTGAGCCCTGCCTCCACACTGACCGCACGGCGGACACCACTATACCCGGGGACACCAGAACCATGTGAGCCCTGCCTCCACACTGACCGCACGGCGGACACCACTATACCCGGGGACACCAGAACCATGTGACCCCTGGCTCCACACTGACCGCACGGCGGACGCCACTATACCCGGCCGGGACACCAGAACCATGTGAGCCCTGCCTCCACACTGACCGCACGGCAGACACCACTATACCCGGGGCACCAGAACCATGTGAGCCCTGGCTCCACACCGACCGCACGGCAGACACCACTATACCCGGGGACACCAGAACCATGTGAGCCCTGCCTCCACACTGACCGCACGGCGGACACCACTATACCCGGGGACACCAGAACCATGTGAGCCCTGGCTCCACACTGACCGCACGGCGGACGCCACTATACCCGGCCGGGACACCAGAACCATGTGAGCCCTGCCTCCACACTGACCGCACGGCAGACACCACTATACCCGGGGACACCAGAACCATGTGAGCTCTGCCTCCACACCAACCGCACGGCGGACACCACTATACCCGGAGACACCAGAACCATGTGAGCCCTGGCTCCACACTGACCGCACGGCAGACACCACTATACCCGGGGACACCAGAACCATGTGAGCCCTGCCTCCACACTGACCGCACGGCGGACGCCCCTATACCCGGCCGGGACACCAGAACCATGTGAGCCCTGCCTCCACACCAACCGCACGGCAGACACCACTATACCCGGGGACACCAGAACCATGTGAGCCCTGCCTCCACACCGACCGCACGGCGGACACCACTATACCCGGGGACACCAGAACCATGTGAGCCCTGGCTGAGAAGGGGAGAAAAGGTCTGCTCCCGTTCTTGTACTGGTATATGGGGTAAGACGCTCGCTTCATTTGGCATGATGAAAAGCACGTTGTTTAGTAGTGGTGGAAAGTAACTAAGTACATTTACTTAAATACAATTTTGAGGTATTTTGTACCTATATATTTCTGATTGGAAATATACTGATGCTCAACTCCAAATATTGCACTTTCCGTTTTGCTCCACTACATTTATTTGAAAACTTTAGTTAGCCTACTAGTTACTTTGTAGGCTACATTTTATATATTATTATTGCAAAACATATACATTCACCATTTCAGACCTATACACATTTCGGCCATTTGAAAATAGCCAATTTACATGCTCAGATCTGCTATTTTCAAAGATTATTAATACATTTGAAAACACGAAATGGGACATTCTGCACATAATGAGTACTTTTGGTACTTTAAGTAAATTTCGATGCCAATACTTTTGTACTTTTCTTTTACTCAAGTACAATTTGAATTCT
>NC_139698.1:8671949-8708915 GCF_964188405.1 Protomyctophum parallelum | reverse complement strand
TTATTGTTGTGCTTTGCAGCCGGAAGCCGTTCACGTTCTTCACGGTGAGGAGTGAAAAGGATACGTGCGGGATTAAGAGCGTCCGGGAGGAAACCAAGTATCTCATCCTGGCCTGTGAGAACGTGGACAACCAGTGCGTTCCCGTCCACTTTGAGGGGAACCCGACCGACGCCAAACCCGACAACAACGCCCGCGCCTGCCAGGACCCCGACAAGGCTGGCGCTAGCGCCATCGGCATGACCACCTGCCTCTGGTTGCTCATGTCTGTCGTCATGGTTCTCGTTGTTAATGCTCACTAGCATGCTCTGCCCTTGCCATCCACTAGAGGGGTATGTATGTTCACACTGTCCTTTTTACCTGAACTACTACCCAGTGTCCATCTTCTGGGGGGAACATTGACCAAAAATAGCCAACCTTACCTTATAAGCTCACAGTGCCTCTCGTGGCCCAATATAGCAAATGTACAAGATGACAATATGCGTCTTGTCAGACATTTATGCTAATCTAGAAGTTCTCAACCAGTCACAAAGAGATTTGGTTGTAACTCAGCTCAGTTTTTTACTGAAGAATAGAGGCTTCAAGTGGTTAAAACCTATAAGAAATGACCAGAAGGCGACCGCATGGCACAAAAGGAGGGAATTTTCCAATGTAGGTTTTAAAAAAAAGTTGAGAATCGTTTAACTTTTTGAGAAATGTGCTTATTGAGAGAGGCTTAAACTTGAGGCTTGTCAGGAAATCAATCTTATTTCATGGTTTTCACCATTTTTAGCAGTGGCGGATTTAGGGATCTGGAGGCCCTGTAGGCGAACCCTAGAATGAGGCCCTTTCACATTATTGAGGGGCTTATGCTCAGCTTTGTGTGTCTATGTGTACCACGGACATGATTTGATTGGCTGAGCACTGAATGTGATGTATGATGATAAGAGCTCCCCTCACTTCACACGAGTGTGATTTTTTTTAAATTAACAGTTTATTTCTAGATAAAAAGGCCCCAGGCCGTCGCCTATCCTTGCCTATAGTAAAGACTGCCCGTGATTTTTTTGTTAAACAAAAACGGTATAGTACACCTATTAATTCCTAACTGCATTACAGTACATTTGCTATGTTCATCGTAGGGTTGTATTTTCTTTAAAGCAGACCTATTAATATATCACCTTTAACCCATTCTGATCGGGCACCCATTTTGGTGTCAGCAATCATGTTATGCTTTATCTATTGAAAAATAGCAGATCTACAAGCTCATATCGCGCCACCGAGTGGCACGATACGAGCTTGTAGGTCTGCTATTTTTTGAAAAATCGAAGAACGACTGACATTTTTTAGAATCTGATCTCAGGTCAGAATGGGTCAATCAGAGCAGTGTGTGTCCGGCGGAAACCTCGTATAAATCTGATCTCAGGTCAGAATGGATTAATAAGTGAGTTGTGGTCCAGCTGTGTGAGCTCCAGGTGACAAAACAGTCCGGCAGCAGAGCTGACACGCTCGGAAGGAATAACACAGGCTAGACACTCTGTGTCCGTCTCTGAAAGCTTATAGACGATCAATACATTTGTGTTAAGAATAAGACACAATCTTGATAACTTCCATGTCTACAATACATCTAGTTTAAACATTTTATCAATATTCAATGCACTCCATTCAGTTATATTGGACTCTATTTCTGTTGATCAGTTTTTATTATTTAATCTTTTAGCAGAAAAGGCACTTGGACATTTCTTCATAAAGGCCAGGCAGTGTGATCATACACCTGACCCAAAAGAGAGATTAAACGTTTGCCCCGGGACCCAAACTAGTGAAAATAGCAGATCTACAAGCTCACAAGGCGTCGCTTTGCGCCGCCTTGTGAGCTTGTATATTGGCTTATTTAGTTATTTTCACTACTTCTTAAATATTTGTTTTCTGATTTATAGAATTTTAGATTTTTCTTTTATTCGTGAAATTAATTAATTCATGAATACTTTTGCTTTTTAGTTTTTTTTAACAAAATGTAGGAAACAAAAACATGTGTCTGTGACCTGCAAACGGTTTTGGAAACACTGTTTTGGAACCACTGTAGTGAGTTTAGTCTCAAAGTTGATCTGACCTGAGATCAGATTCTAAAAATGTCTTCTACATCCTGACAGTTTTCATTCTGACCTGAGATCAGATTCTAAGAAATGTCTTCTATGTCAGTCGCTCTTCGATTAAAAAATAAATAAATAGCAGACCTACAAGCTCGTAGCGCGCCACTCGGTGGTGCGCTATGAGCTTGTAGATCTGCTATTTTTCAATAGCTAAAGCATAACGTAATGCTAACACCAAAAGGGGTTCCCCCCCAAATGGGTTAATGCAACATATAATACAATGTACATACACAGTATAATATTGATACAATTTGGATTGTCTCAATCTCAGATTTTTGTCCCTATTAATAATTACTTGAAGTAATTACTCAATCACTTGATTTAGATCTATGTGTCATACAAGCTCACTTTTTATAAATTAAACGTTAATGTTAGAACACGTTTGAACTTTGATCCGCCTATAATTACACGCACAGAAACAGGGACACCAGGGTTAAAGTGGTTAATTACTTGAATAATTACTACAATATTTTTGCTTATAGGCTAGAATCATTTTTTTTAATCCTATGTTTGATTTGATTTATTTATCACAAAATGTAAAAACAATACAAAAACAGTGACAGCCTCTATTGTGTTTAACAACATTAAATACAATTTAATATAACCTGATTTGTACTCATCAGTAGCAGTAGGAAAGTGTTTTACATTATTTTTTCTTATTAAGACATGTTTTTCAAACTTTTAAAGAAAATATACAATGTTTTTCTTTTTCTTATAGTATAGAGAGAGAGAGAGAGAGATGTTAGCCTATATTATTATCATTCAAATTGAAGTGTTTTGCCTTATTATTTTGGGGGCCCACTTGCAATTGCCATCGCGGCCCCCAGTTTGGGGATCGTAGCTTTAGACTCTAAAGCAACGATTCCCAAATCTCAATTAAAAAACCACATCCCGTGGACTAAAGTTTAGACCACGGGATGTGGTTCAAATGTTCAAGATTTGAACCCCTAAACTCACGTGCGGTCGGTGGAGAGGTTTTCACTAGCCTGGCAAAACACCTGGTCGCGGAATTTCTTTAAATCTTCATTCAGAATGAAAATGAAAAATTCTACCAGGCTATAGTATTTTACCCCATGCACCACCCAAATGTTTCCTTTTTTGTAAAAGCCGCAAGCTTCATGCTATTAGTGATGCATCCTATTTCAGATATTTAGGCTACTGTATAGCATGTATTAGTACAGATTAATGTAATGCGTATGAAATTATATTTTTGTACAATCCCGGCCATATGCAATGTCAGTGTACGTATATTATGCATTCTGTGTTTGTGTTATGGTTTTGTGGAATTCGTTTTACACTTGTGTACATAATCATTTTATTAATTATATTGTGATGATATTGTTGCAAAGATTATTGGTGCTGTCATTCACAAAATATTTAGACAATCATGGGATGTTGGATAATCATCAGTGATGCCTATAGCAGCTAGGTGGGTAAAACACATTAAGTTGTGTGAAAAATGCAAAATATGAATGAAAAAAGGCAAATCATATAATAGCTAGAAGTTAGAACATAAGGTATCTTCAGATGTTCAGTGTTACCTTTATATTATGACATCCATAACTCCAGCCGATCTAGTGTCATATCCATATCGATGGAATAGTTTTGTTCTGTATCTGGCCCATGTTTCTAGCTGCGACACTGCCACTTCATTTTCCTTGTGGGATCAATAAAGGTCTGATTCTAATTCAATTAGTTTGTTTTTTGTTTTGTAATAAGCTACATCGTATATGGCAGTGACGGCAGTCAAACATCTCAAGAGCTACCTGTTCAAAGCCTGTGTGAAAAGTATCCTTCTTTATGGTGCCGAAACATGGACAATGAATAAGGAGTTACTCCTGTAACGGCCTATTCATAGTCTGGATTTTCGGTGGTAAGGTGACCACCGCTCCGGTGGTGAGCTGACCACCGGATCTGAAATAACGTTGAGCGGTGGTGAGTAAAAACAGAGAGCAGGGCTGGAGCGGTGGCGGTGGTTTGCTCTTCACCGCGGCTCGTGACGTCATGTTGTAGTTCGGTGGTCACCCCACCACCATAAATCCAGACTATGTATGAGCCTTAACTATACGGTGGTCCTGTCCTGTGAACCTGTGAGCCCTGGCTGGCTGGAAAGGGAAGGAGATCCTTTTGCTCCTGGACTTGGTACTGGAATATGGGCTTATATGGCATGAAAAAGCATGTTGTTTAGATCTGGGGTTTTCAACAGGAAGTATTGCATGTTGTCCCTGACCATGTATTTAGTAATGTTTAGTTTCGTTTATTTAGTTTCGTTTATTTAGGATCCCCATTAGCTGTTACACCTGGCAACAGCTATTCTTCCTGGGGAAAAAAAATCCAGCTAGACTAGCAGCTAATCTCTGCTCCACCAACAGCCATGACAGCTTCTGATGATTTAACAGTGTACTAGATCTAGTATTGCAGTTCAGGGCAAGGCGAGCTGCCTTATTCTGGGCTATTTGTAATTTACGCAGGTCCTTTTTAGCTGCATTGGACCACACAACTGGAAAATAGTCAAGGTGGGATATCACTAGTGCCTGGATGACCTGGACAGTAGATGTTGGAGTTAAAAACTCAGCACATCTCCTAATCATGGACAAACCCCCTCCCATTTTCTTAGTTATGTTTTGAATACGAGTAGACCATGTTAGATGACTGTCTAATGTAACCCCAAGTAGTTTTGTTTCATCTACCATGCTAGATTGCTCAGATTCAGATTCAATTTGGGTTTTGACTTGAGCATATGCTGTGATCCAAATACAATGGATTTGGTCTTTGAGATGTTCAGGACCATCCTATTGTTCACCACCCACTCTGATATGTTCTGTAGTTCCTTGTTAAGAGCTACAGACAGATCTTCCACATTAGTGGCAGACGTATACAAAGTAGTGTCGTCAGAATACATGGCTACGTATATTGGCCCTGTCTAAGACCAGTGGCATGTCATTTGTAAATATAGTGAACAACAAAGGACCTAAGCAACTTCCTTGTGGAATTCCACAGTGAAGATGTTTAGTGTCTGAGAGACTCCCATTATAGTATACTCTCTGTGATCTGCTGGATTAATAGCTTTTTATCCACCTTAGTGCAGATAAGGTAAAACCATAACATGAAAGTTTGTCAAGCAATAGATTGTGATCAATAATGTCGAACGCGGCACTAAAATCTAACAGTACAGACCCCACTAGTCTCTTAGAATCCACATTCATTAGACTTCATTAGATTGAAGTAATTACTTAATCACTTGATTTAGATCTATGTGTCATACAAGCTCACTTTTTATAAATTAAACGTTAATGTTAGAACACGTTTGAAGATGTTTTGAAAAGTTGAAAAGTTTGAAAAGTTGTCCGCCTATAACTACACGCACAAAAACAGGGACACCAGGGTTAAAGTGGTTAACTACTTGAATAATTACTACAATATTTTGCAGTATGTGAACATTGTTAGACATCAGCAGACTCTCAATTTCATATACTTCGCGGCGGTGGCTCAGGGGTAGAGTGCCTGGATGGTAACCGTAAGGTTGCCAGTTCGAACCCGGGCTCCCCCAGAGTTACTGTCGAAGTGTCCTTGAGCAAGACACTGAACCCCTAATTGCTCCCGATGTGCTAGTTGGTGCCTTGCATGGTTTCCGCTGCCATCGGTGTATGAATGTGTGTGTGAATGGGTGAATGTAATGCACAATCTCTGTAAAGCGCCTTGGATAAAGGCGCTATATAAATGCACCATTTACCATTTAGTTGCGTAGACTGCAGATATTAATATGTGCAATCTTTAACCCCTTCTTTGGTAGATTGAGTGACATTCAGTCGTCTGACTGCATATCCATAGGTTAGTGTTCACTACGACCCATAGGCCTCTCCTAAAAGAGCCAGGGGGTCACCTTTGAGTCCCTGTAGAGTTGTCCATTTATACAGCCTATCGACTGACAATGCCACTTTATTTTCCAGGTCCCAGTTTTCTCTCATTATTGGTTGCAGTATTTTCCTTCTGTTATTGATCTCTGCTGGAAAGTGTTCATTTAGCCAAAGAGAGCTCCCTTTCAGTTTATTACCTCGGCTCTTCACCAATTCTTTCTGTTTGTATAATGCTCAAAACAAGCATGTAGCAACATGAAGATTTTGCATTTCCTTGTGTGCCAGTGTTACTGCATGGCCTGCCCTACAGTTATGAAATTCCACAGAAAAGGGAGTTAGAATCTCAAGAAGTGTAACGTGTACCAGCTTGACTCATCGTTATTTGGAAATGTGCCCACATCACGTTAACCTGAGTTTAATGGAGTATTTTAGATACTGACTGTTCATGTGGTGTCCTCGTTACTTTGAAGCACTTGATTGGTTTATAGATTTACGAACATTTGCCGTTGTTTGTTCATTCATATTGACTACTTTAAACAGTTTAAAACGTTTTTTTTTTTTTTTTTTTTTTAATCTTTCCAAAATCTTGTCTAAACTCTTGTAGTGTATATTGTTATAGCTCCAGTCAGGGAGGAAAGGTCTACAAGGACAACCTCTGCATTAGGTATGTGTACCAAAAATAGCAGACCTACAAGCTCGTAGCGCGCCACTTGGTGGCGCGCTATGAGCTTGTAGATCTGCTATTTTTCAATAGCTAAAGCATAACGTAATGCTAACACCAAGAGGGGTTCCCGCCCAAAATGGATTAATGCAACATATAATACAATGTACATACACAGTATAATATTGATACAATTTGGATTGTCTCAATCTCAGATTTTTGTCACTATTAATAATTACTTTATTACTTGAAGTAATTACTTAATCACTTGATTTAGATCTATGTGTCATACAAGCTCACTTTTTATGAATTAAACGTTAATGTTAGAACACGTTTGAAGATGTTTTGAAAAGTTGAAAAGTTTGAAAAGTTGTCCGCCTATAATTACACGCACAGAAACAGGGACACCAGGGTTAAAGTGGTTAATTACTTGAATAATTACTACAATATTTTGCAGTATGTGAACATTGTTAGACATCAGCAGACTCTCAATTTCATATACTTTACATAGATGGCTCAGGGGTAGAGTGCCTGGATGGTAACCGTAAGGTTGCCAGTTCGAACCCGGGCTCCCCCAGAGTTACTGTCGAAGTGTCCTTGAGCAAGACACTGAACCCCTAATTGCTCCCGATGTGCTAGTTGGTGCCTTGCATGGTTTCCGCTGCCATCGGTGTATGAATGTGTGTGTGAATGGGTGAATGTAATGCACAATCTCTGTAAAGCGCCTTGGATAAAGGCGCTATATAAATGCACCATTTAGTTGCGTAGACTGCAGATATTAATATGTGCAATCTTTAACCCCTTCTTTGGTAGATTGAGTGACATTGAGTCGTCTGACTGCATATCCATAGGTTAGTGTTCACCACGACCCATAGGCCTCTCCTAAAAGAGCCAGGGAGTCACCTTTGAGTCCCTGTAGAGTTGTCCATTTATATACAGCCTATCGACTGACAATGCCACTTTATGATCCAGGGCCCAGTTTTCTCTCATTATTGGTCGCAGTATTTTCCTTCTGTTATTGATCTCTGCTGGAAAGTGTTCATTTAGCCAAAGAGAGCTCCCTTTCAGTTTATTACCTCGGCTCTTCACCAATTCTTTCTGTTTGTAATGCTCAAAACAAGCATGTAGCAACATGAAGATTTTGCATTTCCTTGCGTGCCAGTGTTACTGCATGGCCTACGGTTATGAAATTCCTAGCTGGTTCAATTAGATACTGACTTTGTTCATGTGGTGTCCTCGTGTCTTGTCTAAACTCTTGTAGTGTATATATATATATATATACAGTATAGTTGCAGTTGTATATCAGTCTGATGATGAGTGACATGACAATAAATCAATCAGTCATGCAGTCTCTTTCTTTCTCTTTATTTCTTTCTTTCTTTCCTTCTTTCCTTCTTTCTTTCTTTGTCTTCATTGGCACGGTAAACTAAACATGCATTTACATTGCCAAAACAAGTGTGAAATATGAACACTGTACAAATAGGTCTACTACAATAAGTGTTTAAACAGAGCTTTATGAAATTTACTAAAAACTCTCTCTCTCTCTCTCTCTCTCTCTCTCTCTCTCACACACACACACACACACACACACACACACACACACACACACACACACACACACACACACACACACACACACACACACACACACACACACACACACACACACACACACACACACACACACACACACACACACACACACCCCCCCCAATGTCCCACCTGCAGCCTGCCATTGGCAGTTGGTATTCAGACAGGCGAGCTGACGTCACGTCCCACAGCTATAACAGACACGCTCCTCCGCTTCTGATATCCAGAACGTGGAAGTGTGACAAACCTCTGGAAAACCCCAGCTGTCTGAAACCTCTCCAATTCAAGGTAGGAACTTCTCTCTCACAAATACGTGTGTGTGTGTGTGTGTGTGTGTGTGTGTGTGTGTGTGTGTGCATGTGCATGTGTGTGCATGTGTGTGTGTGTGTGTGTGTGTGTGTGTGTGTGTGTGTGTGTGTGTGTGTGTGTGTGTGTGTGTGTGTGCGTGTGTGTGTCTGTGCATGCTTGCGTGTGTGTGTGTGTGTGTGCGTGTGTGTCCAGATGTATCACTGTTCTATTACAAATAAAGACTTCATCTCCCAACAAAAGTACTGTCAAAGCAGCCAAGCATTCTATGTTGGGATGCACAATATAATCGGTAGCATAATCGGAATCAGCCATAGAAATGGCATATCGATTTCGGATCGGTAAATAATCCTGATTATTTATTCCGTTTTCACCAGCAAAAGAATGAATGGAAAATTAAAAAAATCATCAATGAGTGTCTATAGTACCTCTAGTCTAGAACAAAAGCCCAATCAAATATGATGTAAAATCTTAAGTAAAAATAAACGTGTACATTTTTCTACATTTAATTTGTGTACTCATCTCATTCAGTAGTCATTCAGTTGTGAAAACAGAAAAGAGTATAGTCTATTGGTTGATTGAAAACATTATTAAACCCATTTTGGTGTCAGCATCATGTTATGCTTTAGCTATTGAAAAATAGCAGATCTACAAGCTCATACCGCGCCACCGAGTGGCTCGCTACGAGCTTGTAGGTCTGCTATTTTTTGAAAAATCGAACGACTGACATTTTTAGAATCTGATCTCAGGTCAGAATGGGTTCATCAGACCAGTGTGTGTCCAGTGGAAACCTCGTATGAATCTGATCTCAGGTCAGAATGGGTTAACAGCCTTTTATTTGGGCCAAGCCCCTATAGGGCCTAGGCTTGTTTCCATTGTGGTCCTCTCCTCTGTATAATATCGGAATGGGTCAGAATCGGTATCGGCAGATATGACCCTGCAAAAGAATCGGAGATCGGATATCGGTCATAATGTCATAATCGTGCACCACTACTAAACTCTGGAGTGATTATAGAACACACACAACGTTGGGCTGTTTGTAGTGTTATTATAGGCTTCTGCTCTGACTGTAGACTCTAGGGCTTTCAACAGGTGGTCCGTGAAGGTATTGCATGTGGTCCCTGACCATGTATTTAGTAATGTAGCGATAACATGAAGATTTTGTATTTTCTTCCATGGGACAGTGCACTAAACGTGTGTGCACTGTTCCATGGAAGTGTGTCAATGTTGTCAGTTACAAGGAAGTCTGAGGTTAAGACATTCCGCAGAAAAGGAGGCTAGATTAGAATCTCAAGAAGGGAAAGTGTACCAGCTTGCCTGATTGACTCATCATTTGGAAATGTGCCCACATGTGCCCACGTGTGTCGTTAACCTGAGTTTAACCCATTCTGACCGGGCACCCATTTTGGTGTCAGCATCATGTTATGCTTTAGCTATTGAAAAATAGCAGATCTACAAGCTCATATCGCGCCACCGAGTGGCGCGATACGAGCTTGTAGGTCTGCTATTTTTTGAAAAATCGAAGAGCGACTGACATTTTTAGAATCTGATCTCAGGTCAGAATGGGTTCATCAGACCAGTGTGTGTCCGGCGGAAACCTCGTATGAATCTGATCTCAGGTCAGAATGGGTTAATGGAAGGTTGGATAAAGTAATAAGGGTAACCATGGGATAGGATAGATCAGTGGTTCTCAACTACCATCTCATACCACTCGTATTATTACAGATAAATAATGCCTGGTCTTGATATAATTGTTGTACAGTACTGTAGTATCGTGCAATGAATAAAATCAAGCCCTTAACAGTCATGATTTAATTTCAATCGTTTTATATTGGCTACTAATTCAAATATTTTCTTACATTTGATGGACTTTTGAAATACTGTATTATTTAAACATTTTTTTAATAAATTTTATTTATATTTTAAAACATTTCCCCATGGACCACCTGCAGGCCTATTATGCCATCAGGTTGAAAAACAGCGATAGAACAGTATAGAAATGGGATGCATTGCATAGCAAGTGTTAGGAAAGCACTAATCTTAGCCCACATCCCATCCCAACACAACAGGGTCCCCAGTGTTATGAAAGCACTAATCTTAGCCCACATCCCATCCCAACACAACAGGGTCCCCAGTGTTATGAAAGCACTAATCTTAGCCCACATCCCATCCCAACACAACAGTTGTCCCCAGTGTTATGAAAGCACTAATCTTAGCCCACATCCCATCCCAACACAACAGTGGTCCCCAGTGTTATGAAAGCACTAATCTTAGCCCACATCCCATCCCAACACAACAGGGTCCCCAGTGCAGTGGTGGAAAAAGTACTCACATTTCTTACTCAAGTAAAAGTATCAATACTGCAATCTGCAATGTAGAAATACAACATAGGCCTATTGGTATCAAAAGATACTTTAAATTACCAAAAGTATGCTCATTATGCAGAAGGTCCCATTTTACAAGTTTTCTAATGTATAAAATGTATACCAATATTTTGAAAATAGCCGATCGCAGCCTTGTAAAGGTTGAGAACCCCTGGCCTACTACTGGTGAAACTGTTGATTTTACTATCTCCAGACCAGGAGCTCTTCAGCAGAACCATGGCTGGTCTCGCTCCCCTCCTCCTCCTCCGCCTCTCTCTCTCCACCTGCTGCGTCCTGCTGCTGCTGCTGCCGGCGGTGTGTCCGGACCTGGCCCTCGGTCCATGCCACCATACCTCGCCGATAAGCCGATTCAACACCTTCAAGAAGAAACACCTGCCGGAAAGAGCGCCCCACAACACGCTGGACCAGAACGCCTGGCAAAACTTCATCAAGGTCCACACGCCGCGCTGCAACCGCCCCACGCAGTCCTTCCTCCACCCGGACAAGCAGGACCAGGTGAAGGCCGTCTGCTCCTACGACGGAAAAGTCCTAAATACGTACTGGCCGGACAACCTCTGCATTAGGTATGTATGTATGTATGTATACTGCATGGAATGCCACGGATAGTAAATGATATGCACTGTATACTAGGGCTGTCACGATTATGAATTTAAGTTGATGATTAATTCTCACACATTTAATTGTGTTTCTTTTGCATTGAACATTTGGAACGTTACAATTTGTATTTACGTTTGCCCTTTTGACTTCATAATAATAAATTGCACAGGACCGATATGACAAAAAACTTTTTTTTTATAATTTAAATAATAATAATCTAAATTTTATAATTTTTTATATATTTATTTATATTTTTCTTTCCAAAACCTGTACAAGGATTTTTCAACATGGAAACGATTGACAATTGAGATTATCTCAAATTATTGCGATTTGGCGATTATGTAATAATTGTGACAGGCCTACTGTACACTCAGTGGTGTAACAAGGCAGCACTGGGCTCCAACATAGGGTGGTCACTGTGGGCCCTTGGATGCTGATGTCTGTCCTCATTGAAACAGGTCTCAAAGTACTCTTTAGGCACAACAATTAACGTACAAATCCTGGTCTCTATGCTGCCTCCCCCTGGTCAACCGGGGCGCTTGATGGAGGGGCAAGGAACTGGTCGGATTAACGTGTTCCTTCCACGCACTTAAGTTAACGTATCCTATACCTGGGAAACCTGTAGGTGATGAGAAGCGGCCTGCTCACTCCTCATGCATTGAAGGGAAGCGGCCTGCTCACTCCTCATGCATTGAAGGGAAGCGGCCTGCTCACTCCTCATGCATTGAAGGGAAGCGGCCTGCTCACTCCTCATGCATTGAAGGGAAGCGGCCTGCTCACTCCTCATGCATTGAAGGGAAGCGGCCTGCTCACTCCTCATGCATTGAAGGGAAGCGGCCTGCTCACTCCTCATGCATTGAAGGGAAGCGGCCTGCTCACTCCTCATGCATTGAAGGGAAGCGGCCTGCTCACTCCTCATGCATTGAAGGGAAGCGGCCTGCTCACTCCTCATGCATTGAAGGGAAGCGGCCTGCTCACTCCTCATGCATTGAAGGGAGCATGTGCTCAGTTCGGGGAGGGGCTCTATTGGCAGAGGGCACCTATAGGATTACAATTTAGGCATTTAGCAGACGCTCTTAATCCAGAGCAATTTACAGTAAGCAAGAACAAAAAACATGGTAACACACAGACACACAAATCTGGGCATATAGGAAGGGCTAGCGCCCCTCAAAAGTAACGTACAAAACCTTTACATTTAAAAAAGCTCATGGTGGCGCTATAACTGGCCAATTAGTGTTTTTACCTCTTAACTGCACGGATCTGTGTAGAACTTTGTATGCACACTCCCTAGAGGCCATGGAAAAACCTTTTCCTGGAATTTACTGCTCTTTATACCGCCACCAGGAGGCCGACATATGTAAAACCCATTTTCCAATATTACTTATTCAGATTTATCCAAATTTCACACAAATCGGTACACATGCTCTCCATAGTCATGTGATCAAGCTGGGTTTGTTGGATTTCTCATAATCCATCCTGATTGGCACACACACACACACACACACACACACACACACACACACACACACACACACACACACACACACACACACACACACACACACGTTTATATTACTCCTAAACATTTTGCCAAACATCACACTCCTATCCTATCCTCCTGGTGGAGACCTTTTTCTAGTTTGCATTTGTTTTGTAGTGAAAGAGTGACTTTGAGACCGCATTCAGTCGAAGTGTATGGGAGACTATTTTGGAATATCTCTAATCAACACTAGAGCAACTATTAAAGATACTGTATCACCAAGATTTGAACTCGGAACCATAACAAAATAATTAAAGAAGGATCGCGTGAACAGATTTCCCATGGCAACACTCTATACTGAAGGAACAGTTTCAGGATTTCCAGGTTCCAGTAATGCAGTGCATGCTCTTGAGAGGTTGAAATGAAAGAAAATGCTCTAATGCCTCCATATCACCCTCATGTGGTAAAGAGGAGTACTACATCACATTTACATTAAATTAGACATTTTACCATTGGCTGGGTTTCTCAAAGAGATTTTGTGTGCACGTATAGTGCTCCAAATGTGCACATGCCCTCTAGGCCGTACACAGAAGGAGGAACAAACCATTTGCATGGACAAGAAGCAGTTTTTGGCGTTTATCGCCAACTGCCCAATAGAGATGAAAGGCTCAGCTTTGAAATCATATTTGGTGAACAAGCTTATTAGACCTCAATCATATCTCCTAGCTCAAGCTGTGTCTCCTACTAGAGTTCGTAACTATAGCCTACCATATCTTCATATAACAAATCTTTCATATCTGGAATTAGTTTAGCGGCCCTTCTCTGAACTTTCTCTCAATTTTCTCTATATTTTTGATTTGACACCAGACCAAAATTCAAGATGAGATTTATATAATGCTAAATTTGAGATGAGATATCACCAAGGATTTATGTAATGGTAAAAAGAATACTGTTATTCTTGAGTTTCAAATATAGTCCTACAGTTTCCATTTTGGGGACTAAAACAGGTATTGCAAACAAATGAATTAGTCCTACGCCAATCAGACAGTTCAAAACACCTGCTGGTCCTCAAATTGGCAGGTGTAGAACTGCATTTTTTTAAACTCATGAATTGTTGTGATTTACAGCAAGAAGCGGTTCAAGTTTGTCACGGTGAGGAGTGAACGGGGTACCTGCAACATCATCAGCGTGGACGAGGAAATCAAGCATCTGATCCTGGCCTGTGACAGCATCAGATCATCGATCTGCCTTCCCGTCCACTTCGAGGCGAACTCGGAGAACTACTTACCCGACAACAACGCCGATGACTGTTTAACAATGAGTCCCAATAAGCGTAGGGGAGGATGGG
This sequence comes from Protomyctophum parallelum, assembly GCF_964188405.1. Classification (NCBI taxonomy): domain Eukaryota; kingdom Metazoa; phylum Chordata; class Actinopteri; order Myctophiformes; family Myctophidae; genus Protomyctophum; species Protomyctophum parallelum. Next base: position 8,694,569 of record NC_139698.1, on the reverse strand, counting down.
GGAAGATTTGGACTGAAGAATTTGTTCTGCTTTCCTGGAAGCAAGCAAGCAAAAAATGAGATGACAGTCAAATCTAATGATCTACACATATTTCAGGATGTCCTCTATCAATTGAAATGATGAGTAAGCAGCTATGACAAAGGGCCATGAAAATATGACCTTTTTAAAAAAAAAAAAAAAAGTGGCTCAATTTGCCCCAGGTAAGGGGTAAGTTGATCCAAAATTTAACCACATGATATTTTAATGTAAAGAGCTTAAACTTGAACAGATAATGTATTCACGTATTGAAAATAATTTAATAACAGTTTTCCCTTTTGCAAATAGTCTTATTTATCTGTTTATTTATTATTTAAACAATATAAAGACAATTAAATAAAGTTTGTTATTCAAAACCTTATAATATTTGCAATATTGTTAATACAATATAGCAAATTTGCAAACATTTGCAAACATCCAAATTAAAGGTCATTCAGTATAATTTGAGTAGCTAATACTTAATACAAAAATATGAATGGTGATTCACATTAAGAAAATTGGCTCAATTTACCCCAAGGAATTGGTTCAACTTGCCCCATGGCCACTTTTTGACAAAACATGGCTAGCTTAATGCTCCAGGATAATGTTTAGCTAAATGATTCACATGGGTTTTATACATTGGTATATCACCAACATGCATGATATATAAGTTTAGACCTGGGTGCTTTTGCTTTAATATAAAAATGATTATTCCAGAAAAGTTTATTTTTTTACTTTGACCAGCAAAAAACACTTTTTTGTGTATAAATGTACTTTCCACTTTGTCCATGTGTCTCTCATCTTCACAGTCAGGTTGAAATGGTGGGTGTGTCCTGATTTTGAGGTCACATGACAACTCATGTGTGTAGTTTTAAAGATACAGGGGGTGGTTCAACTTACCCGACGGTTCATCTTCCCCCATCCTCCCCTACCTTTTACGACATAATTAGTAACTACAACAACAACAACAACAAGAGGGGGGCAGCACGCTCCAATCCTCATCGATGGTGTGGAGGTGGAGCGTGTGGGGTCATACCTATGTTCCCTCAGCCCTATGTTCCCTCAGCCCCGAGGTGCGCTGCGGGTCGGGAGAGGGTTGCGGTTAGGTTTAGGTGTCTGCGCCGGGGGTGCGCTGCGGGTCGGGAGAGGGTTGCGGTTAGGTTTAGGTGTCTGCCCCGGGGGAGGTTAGGGTTAGGGTGAGGGAGGAGGTAGGTTGTCGTAGGCTGAGGGAACATAGAGCTGAGGGAACATAGGTACGGTCCCGAGCGTGTTAGCAGCTTCAAGTTCCTGGGGGTCCACATATCGGAAGACCTCTCCTGGACACAAAACACTTCCTCCCGGATAAAGAAGGCCCACCAGCGTCTCTTTTTCCTGAGGAGATTGAGGAAAGCTAAGCTTTCCCACCAGACTCTGGAGAACTTCTACCGCTGTACCATCGAGGGTACACTCACCTACTGCATCACAGCTTGGTACGGCAACTGTACTGTTGCGGAAAAGAAAACACTGCAGAGGGTGGTGAAAACCGCGCAGCGTATCATGGGCTCTTCAATGCCAACAATAGAGTCCATCTATAAGCAGCGCTGCCGGTCTAAGGCCCTTAGTATCATAAAGGATGCCTCCCACCCCAACAACAGACTGTTCCACCCCTCCCATTCACAGAGGCGTAAGGGCTACAGATGCCTCAAGACCTCAACCACCAGATCCAGAAACAGCTTCTTCCCCTCAGTCATTATTCTCCTGAACTCTTTAAGCAAACGATAGTCTGTCCCCCCCCCCCCCCCCCCCCAGGTCAACATATGAACTCCTGACTGTACATAAACTGTTTTTTTTTTCCTACTGTTTTTACTCTTGCCAATACTAACAACTATTGCAGTACTATATGACCATTTATTTGTATTGCATTGGATTGATGCCAACAGATTAATTTCGTTGTACACTTGTGTCCAATGACAAAATAAAATCCATCCATCCATCCAACAAAAAGTAACAAGTATAACAATAAATCAAACATTCAATAAAACATTTCCCAATACTGCAATAATGTCTTGTTATTCAAAGTCCTTTGTCAGGTTTAAGGTGAGTCAGAAATATGCGTGTGTACAATTATTGTTCTTTTCAGGTTGTGTGTGTGTGAGTGGGTTCCAGGCAACAGTGTGTATGTGGGTGAGGTAGGTATGGTAGGTCTGTGTGCAGGTGAATTAATGTGCATTGTCCATTAAATGTGTTAAACAGGTGAGTATATAATGTTGTGTCTGTTCCGTTGTCCCATAAAAGTACATTAACATCTTTCCATTTGCGATAAAACTCTTTTCACATTCAACATAACTCTTTGGCTTCATCGATATCAATAAACCTCAAAGTTACCACATCAAAGTGCATTTCTTCAGTACTGATACTGGTTCCTTTTAGCTACCATTCTGTAGTGCAATAATACTGTCAATTACAGTGCAAATAGTTCCATAGTTGTGCCATAGCGCTATAAAACACAACCATAGTGCAGTATGAATATACATTCACATTGTTTAGCTTTAAAGGTATATTCAGTGATTTCACTCAAAAAACCTTAGGTTTCGTTTTTCGTCCAATCAGGATAGAGAGTCAAAAACGAAACCTAAGGGTTTTTGACCCCCAGGGGTTAACTGGGGACAGGGAGGAACTCCTTATATGGTCAGCACACTCTATAGTAGAGAGGATTATCACAACAAAACAAAAAAATAAGTGATATTTGAATTAAGTGAAATCACTGAATAGGCTATAGGCCTACCTTTAAGCTGCTCTTAATACTCAACTGTTGTCTTTTCAAAACATACTGACATCATCACATAGATAGGGAATAATATAGAAAAAGAGTGAGCATATTAAATACACTCCAAACACAATAACCTCCATAAATGCACTTTTACAATAAACCAGTATTAAATCAATAACAAATCCTCTTAGCACCCAAATACCTCGAAAATGTAAATAGAGTAGAAATATAAAAGTAGTAGTAGTATGCTCTGCAGCTATTAATGTAAAACCGAAAATTAGCTGTTCAAAAATCCTTTCACACAATAATATATCTGTCAGGTAATCAGGTAACCAGCCTGAATCATGTCGGGGGTAAATATAAACCAACATCTCTCTGTATTCAATACACGAGGCGGACGCCATTATGCAACAGTGGTTATGTAATAGGGCGACGCCATTATGCAACAGCATGCTGCAACAACTCTTCAAAACCGCGGCATTTTCACCGTATTTAAACCAGGGGGGCAGTCAGCCAGATATTTCGTGAAGCCTCATTTGAAATCGGTAGTTCATATAATGGCCTGTTGTGGCGCTGGACTGGACCCAAAAAGCCCCATAGCTCCATAGAGGCCCATGTATTTTGGCCCAACTTCACCTAGACTGTATTACCTTAATAAACATGGTCATGAATACTTTCTTCTTCCAGTCACTAGTTTAAAGTCTCATTTCTAATGTCATAATATTCTTTTTGGAAAATTATGGTCCCATTAATTAAAAAAATGACCATAAAGTCGCGTATGTTCTGAGGGGCGTGGCTACCGTTACAGTCTATGATCGGGATTCCCCTCCCACTCAAGAGTCTTCTCCTCCCACTCGAGTCAAAATAAAAACCAACGGAGAAGAAGGGGGGAAGTCCCGCCTCGTTGTCTGGGCAGCCAATGACCAGCTGGTACAAAACGGAGCCAGCCAATGGCCAGCTGGTACCAAAAGATGGCGACTTACATCAGGAATTAGCATATCATTACAGGCTTCATTTTACGTTCATGTTAGACCCGGGGAACGCTTTGTCCATATTTTTTACAGTCTATGATTTAAACACACTCTAAACTACTTCTTGACGATCACAAGACACCTGTAACTATACAGTGGTCCTGTAGCATCTACAGTATCAGGGGGACGGGGGACGGGGGGGACGTCCCTACCTGGAGACGAACCTGAACCCCAGAACGTTTTCCAGCCAGATGTCTGCTCCTGGACTTGGTACTGGAATATGGGCTTATATGGCATGAAAAAGCATGTTGTTTAGATCTGGGGTTCTCAACAGGACGTATTGCATGTAGTCCCTGACCATGTATTTAGTAATGTAGCAACATGAAGATTTTGCATTTCCTTGTGTGTCAAGTGTTAGGAATCTACGGTTAAGAAATCTCAACAGAAAAGGGAGTTGGAATCTCAAGAAGGGTAAGTGTACCAGTTAGACCAGCTTGCCTGATTGACTCATCATTTGGAAATGTGCCCACATCACGTTAACCTGAGTTTAATGGAATATTTTAATACATTTAAGAAAGACATTTTATTGATTTTTTAAAAACATTTGATTCTTAGTCAGGGTGGTGGTCCCTGGTTCACAATCAGTTGAATACCCCTGGTTCAATTAGATACTGACTTTGTTCATGTGGTGTCCTCGTTACTTTGAAGCACTTGATTGGTTCATAGATTTACGAACATTTGCAGTGTTATTTGTTCATATTGACTACAAGAAAAAACTGTTTAAAAGGTCTGACACCCTCTTGTGATAATTATATTTTACAAATCTTTCCAAAATCTTGTCTAAACTCTTGTAGTGTATACCGGTATTGTTATATATATATATATATATATATATATATACACACAGTATAGTTGCAGTTGTATATCAGTCTGATGATGAGTGACATGACAATATGTCAATCAGTCATGCAGTCTCTTTCTTTCCTTCTTTCTTTCTTTGTCTTCATTGGCACGGTAAACTAAACATACATTTACATTGCCAAAACAAGTGTGAAATATGAACACTGTACAAATAGGTCTACTTTAAATGGAGCTTCATGAAATTTATTTACTCACTTTACTCACACACACACACACACACACACACACACCCCCCAATGTCCCACCTGCAGCCTGCCATTGGCAGTTGGTATTCAGACAGGCGAGCTGACGTCACGTCCCACAGCTATAACAGACACGCTCCTCCACTTCTGATATCCAGAACGTTGAAGTGTGACAAACCTCTGGAAAACCCCAGCTGTCTGAAACCTCTCCAATACAAGGTAGGAACTTCTCTCTCACAAATACGTGTGTGTGTGTGTGTGTGTGTGTGTGTGTGTGTGTGTGTGTGTGTGTGTGTGTGTGTGTGTGTGTGTGTGTGTGTGTGTGTGTGTGTGTGTGTGTGTGTGTGTGTGTGTGTGTGTGTGTGTGTGTGTGTGTCCAATGTCCATACAGATGTATCACTGTTCTGTCACAAATAAAGATTCAGTTTTCACCAGCAAAAGAATGAATGAAAAATTAAAAAAAAATCATCAAAGAGTTCAATATAAATGAAAAGTGTCTAGTACCTCTAGTCTAGAACAAAAGCCAAATCAAATATGATAAATAAAAATAAACTTGTAATTTTTCTACATTTAATTTGTGTACTCATCTCATTCAGTAGTCATTCAGTTGTGAAAACAGAAAAGAGTATAGTCTATTGGTTGATTGAAAACATTATTAACAGCCTTTTATTTGGGCCAAGCCCATATAGGGCCTAGGCTTGTTTCCATTGTGGTCCTCTCCTCTGTATTGATTGATGGGAAACCTTTATTTATTTTTGGAAGAGCAATTGAGGTTCTCCCTCATTTTCAATGCTGACGAGATTACATACAGTATATAAAACCATTTAGGACATGCAGGTATAAAACACAAATCAAATCTTCATGTAAGGCATAGAGACATATTATACAGACAGTGAGACAAAACATAAGTTAAACTGTATAATATCGGAATGGGTCAGAATCGGTATCGGCAGATATGACCCTGCAAATAGAATCGGAGATCGGATATCGGTCATAATGTCATAATCGTGCACCACTACTAAACTCTGGAGTGATTATAGAACACACACACAACGTTGGGCTGTTTGTAGTGTTATTATAGGCTTCTGCTCTGACTGTAGACTCTAGGGCTTTCAACAGGTGGTCCGTGAAGGTATTGCATGTGGTCCCTGACCATGTATTTAGTAATGTAGCGATAACATGAAGATTTTGTATTTTCTTCCATGGGACAGTGCACTAAACGTGTGTGCACTGTTCCATGGAAGTGTGTCAATGTTGTCAGTTACAAGGAAGTCTGAGGTTAAGAAATTCCGCAGAAAAGGAGGCTAGATTAGAATCTCAAGAAGGGAAAGTGTACCAGCTTGCCTGATTGACTCATCATTTGGAAATGTGCCCACATGTGCCCACGTGTGTCTGCTCTATCAGTACTGTGTATCAGTTAACCTGACTTTAATGGAAGGTTGGATAAAGTAATAAGGGTAACCATACACTGACACGAAAAGACAGGAACGCACAAAAACGTCACAGACGGTTTTTTAACAAGACAGGAACGCCCAAAAACATCACATCCGGTGTTTTACCCTGGGCAGAATTTTCTATGGCTGCCAATGCAACTTTTTCCAATCCTTAATCACATACGGCAAACACCTATGCCGATAATATCTAACTTGCGGAGGTAACGTGCCTTGTCCGCGGGCAACAGATCTTTCAACGTATGGCATTGCAAATACGTTAGATAATCGCTACTCTGCGCAATATTGTTTTGAAAATGCCGCAAATTGCATTGCAGTGAACGAGAGCAAATCACAAATCACAAATCTTACCCTGGGGGGTGGGCGGAGCCGCGGAGTCGCAGCTGACGCCCCTCCCTCCGCTCTGATGACGCGTTGTTATGTCAATGTATGGGATAGAATAGATCAGTGGTTTTCAACTACCATGACACCATCTCATACCACTCGTATTATTACAGATAAATAATTTCTTACATTTGATGGACTTTTGAAATTCTGTATTATTTAAACATTATGTATTATTCAAATACATTTTATTTATATTTTAAAACATTTCCCCATGGACCACCTGCAGGCCTATTATGCCATCAGGTTGAAAAACAGCGATAGAACAGTATAGAAATGGGATGCATTGCATAGCAAGTGTTAGGAAAGCACTAATCTTAGCCCACATCCCATCCCAACACAACAGTGGTCCCCAGTGTTATGAAAGCACTAATCTTAGCCCACATCCCATCCCAACACAACAGTGGTCCCCAGTGTTATGAAAGCACTAATCTTAGCCCACATCCCATCCCAACACAACAGTTGTCCCCAGTGTTATGAAAGCACTAATCTTAGCCCACATCCCATCCCAACACAACAGTGGTCCCCAGTGTTATGAAAGCACTAATCTTAGCCCACATCCCATCCCAACACAACAGTGGTCCCCAGTGTTATGAAAGCACTAATCTTAGCCCACATCCCATCCAACACAACAGGGTCCCCAGTGTTATGAAAGCACTAATCTTACACATCCCATCCGAACACAACAGTGGTCCCCAGTGTTATGAAAGCACTAATCTTAGCCCACATCCCATCCAACACAACAGGGTCCCCAGTGTTATGAAAGCACTAATCTTACACATCCCATCCCAACACAACAGTGGTCCCCAGTGTTATGAAAGCACTAATCTTAGCCCACATCCCATCCCAACACAACAGTTGTCCCCAGTGTTATGAAAGCACTAATCTTAGCCCACATCCCATCCCAACACAACAGTGGTCCCCAGTGTTATGAAAGCACTAATCTTAGCCCACATCCCATCCCAACACAACAGTTGTCCCCAGTGCAGTGCTCACATTTCTTACTCAAGTAAAACTATCAATACTGCAATCTGCAATGTAGAAATACAACATCTAGAAATGTTACAAGTAAAAGACGGAATTAAAAATTTACTTGAGTAGGCCTATTGGTATCAAAATATACTTTAAATTACCAAAAGTATGCTCATTATGCAGAAGGTCCCATTTTACAAGTTTTCTAATGTATAAAATGTATACCAATATTTTGAAAATAGCCGATCGCGGCCTTGTAAAGGTTGAGAACCCCTGGCCTACTGCACTGGTGAAACTGTTGATTTGACTATCTCCAGACCAGGAGCTCTTCAGCAGAACCATGGCTGGTCTCACTCCTCTCCTCCTCCTCCGCCTCTCTCTCTCCACCTGCTGCGTCCTGCTGCTGCTGCTGCTGGCGGCGTGTCCGTCCCTGGCCATCGCTCCATGCCAGCAGACCTCGCCGATAAGCGCCTTCAACACCTTCAAGAAGAAACACCTGCCGGATGGAACGCCCGACACGCTGGACCAGAACGCCTGGTACAAGTTCATCAAGGCCAACACGCCGGGCTGCGACTACCCCACGCAGACCTTCCTCTACCCGGCCATGCTGGACCAGGTGAAGGCCGTCTGCTCCAGCCAGGGAGGAAAAGTCTACAATAAGGACCGAAAGGACGTGGACAACGGTAACCTCTGCATTAGGTATGTAGGCCTACTGTATGTATAGGCTACTGCACGAACGCCACGGATAGTACATTATATGCACTGACTGTATACTAGGGCTGTCACGATTATGAATTTAAGTTGATGATTAATTCTCACACATTTAATTGTGTTTTTTTTGCATTGAACATTTGGAACGTTACAATTTGTATTTCCGTTTGCCTTTTTGGCTTCATAATAATAAATTGCACGGGACCGATATGACAAATAACTTATACAAAGAAATTACTGACACATTTTATAATTTATTTTTCTTTCCAAAACCTGTACAAAATAGCATTTTTCAACATGGAAACGATTGATGATTATGCAAAAACTATTGAGATTATCTCAAATTATTGCGATTATGTAATAATTGTGCAAGGCCTACTGTACACTCAGTGGTGTAACAAGGCAGCACTGGGCTCCAACATAGGGTGGTCACTGTGGGCCCTTGGTTTTCACATTGGCCTCTTATAGCGCCACCAGGAGGCCGCTTTGTAGAAAAATATTTTTTTGGACAGTACACCTACAGATTTTCTCCAAACATCAAGCAAATTGGTACACAGTCTCTCTAGAGCCATTCAACGAAACGGGTACCGGTATTTCAGATTTTCCAGACTCCATCCTGAATGGCTAAGGCCTCTTTTCCACTATGGGGTGGAACAAGAACCAGAACTAGAACTTTCCAGATCCCAGAACTACCAGGAACCTGTGAAGTTCCAGAACCAAGTTCTGCTTCTGTTTCCATATAACCAGAACCCAGAACTTTCAAGAACCTGTTAAGTCTGCCACCACCCCCATTCCCCCACTGCTGAGTAGCTCGGCCGGCAGCACCCCCCCCCCCCCCCCTTGGCACGGCCGGGGGGGTCCCGGAATACAGAGATATTCATGTTTAAATAATGACTGGTTATTATTCAACAGTGGTGGAAAGTAGCTGTATATAGTATTGTACTTGAATACATTTCGGTCATTCGAAAATAGACAAACTACAAGCTCGTTGAGACACGTGAGCTTGTAGATTGTCTATTTTCACATTTATTTGCTTTATTGTACCTTTTTAAACCAATAATATGAACATATTTTTATATGCCAGGGTATGGCAGCACCCTGGGTCCTAAGGCCTTCAGGAGGCTGAAACCCTGTACTGGCTTGGATGGCCTCCTGCACAATACATCGGGAAAGCCATACTATTACTACTAGCCACTACTATTAGGGTTTCCTTTAGCTCTGGTACCCCATGTCACAAATACCCATACCCTTCCTGAAGGGAGATGTCTTGGTCATGTACAGCCTGAATATTTCATATATTTTGTCAGGTGTGCGCTGTGAACAACAAGTGTGACTCAGCCTTTTTACACATTACCACATTTAACCAGACAAGGAAGGTAATATATATATATACAAGGAACAAGGAACAAGGAACTGAAAAATTATACTCTGGGAAATCGAAACAATAAAGTTCCTTTAAGGACAGTTCCGTGAGTGCTGGTATTCTCTTGTTTAACAGGTTCTTCCCAGACCGTGCAGCCGATAAAAGACATTAAGATTAATTGCTGTCATGCCTGCTTCCTTGATGCGTGGTGAGACGAGAAAAAAGGACGAGACGAGAAAGAAAATGAGGAGAAAAAAAGACGAGAGGAGCTGTTTTGGGGGGAAATAGTATACCATCTAATGGCAATTTCATTGGAAAAAAATGCTGTCTGTATTACTCTTATTACACTATTATACTTATTACACTAATATACTTATTACACGATTACATTTATTACACTTGCACTTATCGGATTGAGGGAACATAGGGTCTGTTTTGAAATGGGAGAACATACTAGGGCTGAGGGAACATAGGGCTGAGGGAACATAGGCATGACCCCGAATTTAATTCTTCCAATGTGTAGTATTGTGTACAGCACATTTCTAGTAGCCTAATGATATGCCTAATGCCTTGCCCTGAAAAAGAAAGAAAATTCTGTTCTGGCAATTTAGAATAGATCATATGGCGCTCTCGCGCGCGAGCACACACACGCAAACACATACACGCATGCAAACACATACACACACACGACAAACGCACGCATACACACACACACACACACACACACACACACACACACACACACACACACACACACACACACACACACGCACACGCACACGCACACACACCCCTATCTGCAGTTAGCCTAGCTGCTGTAGTGTAGAACAACAACTGCAAGCAAACAACTCGTCGCGACAGCTTTATGGCTCTCTCTCTCTCCCTCACGCACACACAAGCTCTGTCTCTCCCTCTCTCGTGGCCATAGTGTTTCTGTGTGCTTTTCCAGGTTATTTTTATGTGTGTCCGCTGTCGCTGTGTCGCACTTAGGAGTTTAAAATGTGCGCTGTTGTGTTGTGTGCGCTTCTCCTCGCTCCGGTCTCATCAGTGCTCAGGGTGCTGTCACCTCAGCTCGACCAATCGAGAGCAGCAGCGCTGCTGGCCCCGCCCATAGGTTCCCAGAACTCAGTGTTAGTACTACCTCAAAAGCAGGGCCGGAAAAAGGTTCTGAGAACCTGGTCTGAAACCGTGCCGTACCGCGCTGTGCACTGTGGAAACAAACTCAGAACTAAAAAAATAGGTTCAGGTTCTGGATAGTTCTGGTTCCACCCCATAGTGGAAAAGGGGCCTATGTACTACCTCAAAAGCAGGGCCGAAAAAAGGTTCTGAGAACCTGGTCTGAAACCGTGCCGTACCGCGCTGTGCGCTGTGGAAACAAACCCAGAACTAAAAAAAATAGGTTCAGGTTCTGGAAAGTTCTGGTTCCACCTTGCTAGTGGAAAAGGGGCCTGAGATTGGCTACCAAAGTTCACAGGAGTGCACGGTTTCAAACAAAATGCAGCAAAACATGAACACATCGTGTGATTTCCGTGAAATTGTGCACGCACGAGGAAGAAATGCCACTGGAACATTTTCAACTCAGCCTCATGGTGGTGCTATAACTGGTCAATTAGTGTTTTTACCTCTAACTGCACGGATCTGTGTAAAACATTTTATGCACACTCCCTAGAGGCCAAGGAAAAACCTTTTCCTGGAATTTTACACATCTGCTCTTTATAGCGCCACCAGGAGGCCGACATATGTAAAACCCATTTTCCAATGGCTATAGTCATGTGATCAAGACGGGTTTGTTGGATTTCTCATAATCCATCCTGATTGGCTACGATTGGCTTCTAAAGTTTTCAGGAGTAGCCCGTTTTGTACCCGTTTTGTACAAATCGCTACAACTCCTCAACTGTGGTGAAACTGTGCATGCATATTCCCACTAGGCTGAGGAAGAAATGCCACTTGACAGTTTACAAATCGGCGTCATGGTGGCGCTACAACAGGCCAAGTCACGTCACACACACACACACACACACACACACACACACACACACACACACACACACACACACACACACACATTACTCCTAAAGATTTTGCCAAACATCACACACACTCCTATCTTATCCTCCTGGTGGAGACCTGTGCCCAGTAGGGCACTTTTTCTAGTTTGCATTTGTTTTGTAGTGAAAGAGTGACTTTGAGACCGCATTCAGTCAAAGTGTATGGGAGACTATTTTGGAATATCTCTAATCAACACTCAACAGAGCAACTATTAAAGATACTGTATCACCAAGATTTGAACTCGGAACCATAACAAAATAATTAAAGAAGGATCGCGTGAACAGATTTCCCATGGCAACACTCTATACTGAAGGAACAGTTTCAGGATTTCCAGGTTCCAGTAATGCAGTGCATGCTCTTGAGAGGTTGAAATGAAAGAAAATGCTCTAATGCCTCCATATCACCCTCATGTGGTAAAGAGGAGTACTACATCACATTTACATTGAATTAGACATTTTACCATTTACCATGGCTGGCTGTGTGCACGTATAGTGCTGCACATGCACACATGCCCTCTAGGCCGCACACAGAAGGAGGAACAAACCATTTGCATGGACAAGAAGCAGTTTTTGGCGTTTATCGCCAACTGCGCAATACAGATGAAAGGCTCAGCTTTGAAATCATATTTGGTGAACAAGCTTATTCGACCTCAATCATATCTCCTAGCTTAAGCTGTGTCTCCTACTAGAGTTCGTAACTATAGCCTACCATATCTTCATATGACAAATCTTTCATGTCTGGAATTAGTTTAGCGAACTGAACTTTCTCTCAATTTTCTCTATATTTTTGATTTGACACCAGACCAAAATTCAAGATGAGATGTCACCAAGGATTTATATAATGCTAAATTTGAGATGAGATATCACCAAGGATTTATGTAATGGTAAAAGAAATACTGTTATTCATGAGTTTCAAATATAGTCCTACTCCTACAGTTTCCATGTTGGGGACTAAAACAGGTATTGCAAACAAATGAATTAGTCCTACGCCAATCGGTTCAAAACACCTGCTGGTCCTCAAATTGGCAGGTGTAGAACTGCATTTTTTTAAACTCATGAATTGTTGTGATTTACAGCAAGGAGCCGTTCCAGTTTGTCACGGTGAGGAGTGAAAAGCGTACCTGCGACATCATCAGCGTCACGGAGAGAACCAGGTATCTGATCCTGGCCTGTAACAAAGTGAACAAGAACTGCCTTCCCGTCCACTTCGAGGCGAACCCGAACAACAACCAACCCGACAACAACGCCGATGACTGCAAGGCGCCGGCGACAAACTTGTACAAGGCGCCGGCGACAAACTTGTACAAGGCTGACACTAACGACGCTGGCACGCCCACCTGGCTGTGGTTACTCTCGTCTGTCATGGTTCTCATTGCAATTCGCTTTTTGCTCCAACAATTCAACAGAAACCGCTAACTGTTACTTTCTGGAAAGTGTAAAGTCAAATCAAAGTGCAAAGGAAGCAAAGTATTCGTATTGGTAGTACCTTAATTATCTTAACTGTAACATTGGACTTCCTCAGGGATCAATACTGGGCCCTGTTTTGTTCAGTTTAGATATAAATGTTCTGCCTTCTGTCTGTCCAACTGTGCCCATACAAATGTATGCTGATGACACAGTTCTTTATATACATGCTAAAAACTAAATTAACTGCAGCCATGGTCCATGTACTGTATCTGATCGGTTGAATAATTCATGTTTACACCTCAACACAAACAAAACGTGTATGTTTTTCTCACGCAACTCCACAGATCCTGACATTGACATTCTTGTCAAAGGTAACAGTATTCAGGTAGTATCAGAATATCTTGGAATCACACTAGACTCAAACTTGACATTTAAAAAACATGTTAAAATGTATGTAGCCAATACAATCAAATTCAATGTATCTAATTTCAGACGTAGGCCTACACATACTGTAAGACCATATTTAACAACAGATGCAGATAAACTCTTCATGCATGCTATGATCTCACACATTCACAGTTTCATAAACTGACAACTTTAAAACCTAAAACCTAAAAGTCACTTTAAAAACACTTGACCAAAAGCCCAACCGTTACCACCACTGCAACATAGTTCAAAAGTACAATTTGACAGCTTTAAACATTTTGCAGATGCTTGTCTCACGTTTAAGATCTTAAACGGACTTGCACCTCCACCACTGAAACAGTTCATAAATCAAAGGGACAGTAGGTGACAGAGCAACAGGGCAACTACCAGAGCTAGGGGACTGTGAAGTACCAAACATGTAGTGTGTTTGGTAAAACAGTCTTCTCTGTTAGAGCCTCCCATCACTGGAAGAGTCTCCCTACAGAAGTAAGAGAGATCTCCACTTATTTGACCTTCACATTTAACCTGAAGAGGTGGCTTAAAGGAAATATTAAATATTAAACCAACAAAATCTTTTGGGCCGAATATAAGGGCAGGTTGCACTTTTTGTTGTTTTTCTTTGTAATTATTATTTTTGCCCAACATTTTGTGCTTGTTGTTGGCTTTGTTCGAGGCTTACAGATCTTTAACACAAAAAATGCTGGAAACGTATCCATACGCTTTATTAATATCGAACGCCGTACGCGCGAAGCGTATGTATACGTTTTATACGTTTTTTTATTGCTTACTGTACATCAACGTCCTATGCTCCAGGACACCGGAGAAAATAACAGCGATCGTCTCCAGGAAGCTCCAATATGTGATCCGGGAGTAAAAAGCCCCTCCCTCCTGAAAAGAGGTCTGTCTGTGGCGAAGACGCTCCCTCCTCCAATGCCTCCATTACACGTATGGGTCTGCACGGCAACGGCATAGACCAACGCAGATGTCAGGGCATCTAAAATGGAGTTACCCATACTCTAGTAGTAGTCTAGTGTCTGTGAATACACTCGATTCCCCCTCCCCTCCTGTTTCTACATGGTTTCTCCCGAGGAATCTTTGTGGGGGGAGTCTCTGAGTTCCCCCCCCACTGGCCCCAGGCCACACTGCGCCTTGCAATCGCTTTGCACCGCTCTCTCATTCTCGGAAAAAGATATAACGCAGTCGTGTCGATTTGCCCTCTGCCAGTATATAAACCAAGAATAATCTTCAACGATCGCCATTTCATAACGTTTTCAACACGCACACGGCACACGCCATGATCAACTAACTGCCTGGCTACGTCTTCAGTCTTCACCAGCCATCGCTATCCGTTGTGTGGATCGCCATCGCGTCTTCACTTTGTTTGTTTGGGCAAGAAGCACGATCAGCGATGGAAAAGAGCTTTATATCCACGGCAGATAAGTAATGACGTATTATCGAAGGACCGCCATGATCAACTTACTGCCTACGTCTTCGTCAGCCAATGCAGCCATCATCGCTATCCGTTGTGTGATTGTGGATGTAGGCTATATCCACGGTATCGAGAGAGACGCCCGGCTGTGATATAGGTCTTATCACTGCAATTATAATGAATAAAAAGGCTACAATCACACAACGGATAGCGATGGCTGCATTGGCTGGTGACAACGTAGCCTCGGTCCCAGGCAGTTAGTTGATCATGGCGGTCCCTCGATAATACGTCATTACTTATCTGCCGTGGATAAAACTCTTTTCCATCGCTGATCTCTGCTTCTTTGCCCAAACAAAGTGAAGATAGCGTTGTCCAACAAAGCAGCCAGTTATTTGATCATCTCTCTCTCCTGTGCTTCTTTCCTCAAACATGTCCAGACATGTCAACCTCAACCACTAAACTCACCGATCCAGTAACGCATCTCACCGTTATACTATCGTTCTGAAGGCAGATATAAAAATAAACATAAATAAATTATTGTCATATACATACTACACACTGAATGAAAGCCCTAATTGTCTACTTTTAGGAGGAAAACAAATACATAATATTGATCCCATGTACAGTTTGTCAGTAGGATATTGAATGCAGTTGTTCAGGTCCAACTATTATTCACAAAATAAGGCCTATAGCGACATGTACATATTATATACCGTATGAAACAGAAGACCCTCTGCTTTCATAAGAAAAAAACTAATACTGTAATAATAATAAAAATCACACCCCTGTGAAGTGAGCATTTCCTCATGAAGTTATCATAGCGAGTTATAAAGGTTTAAAGTCACAGAGATTGACAGGCAGATATAAACATAAATAAATTATTATCATATACATACTACACACTGAATGAAAGCCCTGAATGTCTACTTTTAGGAGGAAAACAAATATACAAATATATACAAATATAGTTTGTCAGTAATTGGCTATTGAATGCAGCTTGCGCCCACCAGAGAGGATTTCAGAAAATGCATGGACCAGAAGAACTATTATTCACAAAATAAGGCCTATAGCGAAATGTACATACTATATACCGTATGAAACAGAAGACTCTCTGCTTTCATAAGAAAAATACTTCTACTGTAATAATAATGAAAATCACACCCCTGTGAAGTGAGCAGTGCAATGTTGCGCAACATTGCACTGCTCACTTCACAGGGGTGTGATTTTCATTATGTATTTGTTTTCCTCCTAAAAGTAGACATTCAGGGCTTTCATTCAGTGTGTAGTATGTATATGATATTATTTGTGTTCATTTTTATATCTGTCTGTCAATGTCTGTCAACTTCAACCTTCCATATCTCTGCTGTTTTTTCAAAAGAGCAGCGTGCTGCGAAAAGCAGGTGTTAGAAAAAGGTCAATATCTCCAGAATGGAAGATGGTAGAATCATAATTTTTTTTTTTAATTGAAGTGGACTAGTTTGGCTTCCTTTTGATTTATGCGGTGTGATTCTCGCTATAAGAGGCCCCTCGCTGTGGGCCCCGAAAAAGTTCAGAAGTCCCAATGTTAATCGCTCAGCACCACCAAGCCTGAGCAAATAGAAAACTCTAGCAATCAATGTGTTAAAGGACCTATAACATAAAATTCAACTTTTTCAATTTATTTTGTGTTTTGGGGCTCCCATGTGTGTTTTCTATCCCCACAAATAACCAATTTTGAACAATCATGCCTTCATGTCATATGGGTGTTTTAATGGAAATTGCTCTCAGAAACAGCTCGACTGATTTTGGCCTCATCGTGATGTCATCAATGTCACCCTACTTTGTATAATTCCTCTTTTTCTTCAGTCTTCAGTTGCAAATTTGCATTTCCATGTATGGAATGGAAACAAGCCTGGTTTTATCTAGCATGAGTATTTATAATGACTCAAATATTAAATAATCTGCATATCAGCACCCTCTCCACCTCAGGACAGTGTGGTACTGCAGCTAAAACTGCTTTCAAAGTCCAGGAAGAATTGACAAGGCCTGGTTATATCAGTGGTGATTGAGGCTCAAACCATTAGAAATAACTTTGAGGGACAATATGATTATTAAATATTAAAAGCAGTTTTAAAATGCATGTTATTTGCGCTTTAAATAAATACTTTTTGAAATGTCTATGGGAAAAATGCATGGGGAATTATTTCCTGGGCCTGTCGTCATCATGAAAGTTGCAACAGTGGAAGACTCAGGGTTTGTCTCCACTTTTTTCTCCAACTTATATTATAATTGTAGGAGCCATCTTACTTGATTTCACATATTTGTGACTAAATGGCGCCCCCCACTGGTTGCCTTGGAAAATAGCACCATGGTTCCCTTTAATTAAGTCAAAGGCCCACAGCTGTGGGTGGAAAGACACCAGTAGTAGGAGAAGTAGAGATAGAGATTTAAACAGCTCGCAGTCTCGCACGCATCGCACAAACAGCGCAGTTTAAAGAAAGAAAGAAAGACAAATACTTTATTATTTGTTTTATTGAACCCTGTGCTCGTCTGTTTTTGAGATGTCTGGAGCCTGGTCTTGTTTTGTTTTCCCCCGTTTTTATTTTGAAACCTTTACACTCACACACAACACAAACTCCTGCCATAAATCAGAGCTCTGGCAGTCATCGTCAATCAGCATCGACAACAAGTGAGTAAACAACAAGACGCCGAAGTCCCAAGTGTGAGCGTGTTGAACAAACCGTATTTCTGGCGTAACTATAAAGAAAGAAAGGCATATTGGCCCTACAATAATATTGATAGTCTTTACTATCAATATGACTAAGGCCCTAAGAAACAGGCTTCATTCACCAAATGTGAACAGTAACAGTGCAAAAATGTAATAAATGAGACGTAGCCTGCGGAGTTAGTTCAGTCAGATATACTCGAGGGGGTTCATGCCATGCTCAAAGGTGCATAATATACTCAAGGGGTTAACATGCTGCATTACTATGTGGGCGTGTAAGTGTGTGCAAGTTCCACACGTCATTCGCTGATGTGGCAGTCAGCTGACCAATTGGGCGGACTACTTAAGCTCACTAGACTGCATGCTCTTCCTGCCTTCCTCTGCATATGGTTCCTGGTTGTATGTGATGTTTGCTCCCACCACCACCCCAGCACCACCGGTGGGCTCTGCTATGTATGCTCCCCGGGGGGGGTTATTGTATATCTATCTCCCTGCTCTTAATGTTTTATGTTGGTGCTTAATCGTGCCGAGCAGGGAGAAAATCCAGCAGAGCTGAACGCCAAGTCAAATATCATATGCACACTCATTACTCATTCTGTAATTAATATTGGTAAATCTATTCGTGAGTTGTCTGACTGAAGTGCATTAAGTCCGAAAAACGGCAAAATACTAAATATAGGCCTATACTATACGTTCGTGCGTGTGTGTGAACGAACCACAGCTAGGCCTCCAAAAATCAGTTAGAGTCCAATAATGCACAATGCAGTGAGGCCCTTTGATTGTGATAATTGTCCCAATAACCATTAAATAACCAGCATACAGTATACTAACAGCATCTCTATGTGCTATGGTAACCATACAGAACAACATACTGTGTGTATAATAATTACAAAGTGTATCAAATATTTGTTTAAATGTTCAGTATATATGAGAGTTGACTAGCATAGCATTGTGCCCATGTCAAAAACCCTCTTAAAACCCATAACCCTACACTACCCTTTACTGACCAGCCCCAGCTCCCCTTCACAAACGTCACACCTTTTGAACTAGTCTGTAAACGGAATATATGTTCTTCTTCTTCTTCTTCTTCTTCTTCTTCTTCTTCTTCTTCTTCTATTGAACCCAATAGAATGGAGATATGTCAGCACTGCTTTGCCTATTATAGTTCCGTTTTGTTTTGTTCTGTTCTGTTCTCTTTCCAAAATATTGACTGCAAAGAAAAGCTTGTAAATCCCAGATCAGACAGCTCCACAAACAGCTGTTCTTTTGTATTTACTGCAGACTAAGATGATATGCTACGACTAAGACAATGTCATCCCTGCACCTCTTATTTTTAATTGAAGTCTGCTCAGAGAAGAAATGTCGACCTCTAAGCCCACTCAATCTGCCACTCAAGCTTTTATTTGCATACTGTACTCCAGTCCTTAGCCAGCATATGAGTCCTTTCATTACCTTCAACTCCTGAGTGACTATAGGCACTCCAAAAACACAACAAACCTGACATCCTGATCTTTGAAATGTGAGCAGACAGCACAGGCACTCTAATACCAGGTCAGGGCGGGCCCTGGAATTCCCATCCCTTAATGCCAGCAGGGCAGCCGCAGAATCCAAGCAAATAATGCTATGTAATGGTAATGGTCTATACACGCTCAACCCACGCTAGTGCACACTGAATTGCCCTTAAAGTAGCAGTAAACGCTGACAAATTGTCCGATATGTGGAAGCTCTGCTGGAATTGACCCCCGGCCACATAAACCCCCAGTTTTCCCTGCAATAATGTGCAATATGGTCCTTACAACCGTCTGTAAATATCTGTTGATCTGTTGGTTAAAATCATTAAGAAATCTAAATACCTGTTCACACGAGATGTTTTTACTATTCTCAAGGAGAGTCGGGTCAATTGACCTCCGAAGTAGGGTTTAATATTTTCCCGGATTTGGCTCATTTTAATTCCCGGGAATTTGCCGACCTTTTCCCGGGCTCCCGCGGGAATTCGGAAAAAGACTTTGAAATATGGTCTTGTGAGTGTATAAAATGTTTTCTGTCTAGATTAGCATCAGAGATGCAAATTATCTGATTAAAATAACCATCCAACATGAAAGCCTCCAGTCCGTTTCACGCAGACGCATATGTTATACTTTAGCTGTTGATATAGATCTACAAGCTTGAGTGCCGCGCTACGAGCTTGTAGATCTGCTAATTTAGAAAAATCGTAAAAATGTGGCGCAAATCCATATTCAATACATATATGCTTTCAGAGCGAACATTTTTAACTCAAATCTTTGCTTCTGGGGCGTCCCTGGAACAACATATTTTCAGATGGGGGTCGGCGGCCAATTACATATCACTTTTGGGATCCTTGACCTTGGCATGAAATTGTTAATTGAGAACCACTGATAAAGAAACTTTGTTTTTTTTCAGAAAACTGTCTGATTTAGAAGACAGTTTAGAATCGGCCTCATATCAGGTCTAAATGGATTAAATATATGTCAGGTCACTGGTGGAAAAAGTAGGACTCACATTTCTTACTTTAAAAGTCTAGCAATACTGCAATGTAGAAATAAATACTCTGTTACAAGTATAACAGTCCGGAATAAAAAAATGACTTGAGTAAAAGTAGGCCTATTAACGTATTGGCATAAAAAAGTTAAAAAAAAAGTATGCAAAATATCCAAATGAATGAAAATCTGTTGAAAATAGAAGATCTACAAGCTCACAAAGCCGCAAAGTTACACGTTGTGAGCTTATGTAGATCGGCTATTTTCAAATAGCCAAAATACTAAGTAATAAGTATTGTTTTCAGCTCAAAATGTTATTTTGTATCAAAATCTAAATCTACAAAGTAACTCTAGTTTTTAAATAATTGTAGTGGAGTACAACAGAGATGTAGTGGAGTTGAAGGTATTGGATGTTGGAAACACTCAAAAATACATCACAAATGTATTTAAATACTGTACTGTACTAGTTAATGTACTTAATCACTATCCACCACTGGTCCAGGACTGCCTGGCCTTAAAGGACCACTTCACCACTTTTCAACCTATCTTCATATAATAGGTCCTCACTAATAATCATGAAAAAATGGTGCAATTGTCTTCTACTCGGTCTGTGTCTCATAGGAGGGCTGTGGGCAGTTCAGAAACCGTCTTCCAGTGACATCATCGATGGGGAATACAAGCTAATATAAACTGCAGGCTTTCTAGGCCTGAAAAGTTGCAATGCGAAAATGGAAGCCATCGTTCTTTCATCGTTGTCGGCGGGCAATGGGGTCTTGACGGCGGGCACCGGGGTTTTGGCGGCGGCGCCGAATTGTAGCGTGGACTGGACGAGTCTCTTCTTGGCTGGAGGTGGCTTCATCACAGTAGTCGAATGGAAATAAAGCCTGTGCTGTACTGCAGTGCAACATTTATACTCTCTACCTGGGCAGCAGAACAAAAGCCACCTTGTTAGCATTTGAATACCTGTTCGCCCGCTTTATGACGTCTCGTCGATTACGTCATCGGACATGTTTTAATGTGAATAAAAAAGGCCCTGTTGAGGTGAACCACATGTGTGCCTGCACAGTAAACACCCTGTAGAGTGTAGACACCTGTAGGGGTCCCACAGGGATCATTACTGGGCCCACTGGCGTTCACCTCTGTTCCCACTCAGCGTAACACCGATCCTTTGATCTGACTCCACTGCACAGTGTTATATCATCTGCACCACACACACATGCACACACACACACACACACACACACAGTCACACACACACACAGTCACACACACACACACACACACACGCACGCACATGGGCGTATGCACACGCGCATGGCCGCATTACACACACAACCACAAAACCACGCCGGCCCCTGTAGGGACAGGTGCTGTCATAATACAGGTTTGATTAGAAAATTCGTTGGGAAATTGGAGCAGTTCCCTCAATCTAGTTTTTATCAGTTTTATATTTGTGCTGTATACGTACTGGCGCGCACGCGTGTGTGTGTGCGTGTGTGCGTGAATGCATGCGTGTATGGTTTTGTCAGATAATAATAACTGATCCCGTGTTATTGTGTCAGACGACTCAGACCTGTCACTTTTCGACGTGTATGTCACATCAGCTGCCATTAACCCATTTAGGCCTGACGTCGAAATTTAAAAACTTTGTTTTTAAATTCTGTTTTTAAATTCGAGTGGCTCATATAGCGCGCCACTCGGTGAAAAAAAAATAGCAGATCTACAAGCTCATATCGTGCATATGAGCTTGTAGATCTGCTATTTTTCAATAGCTAAATTATAACATAATGTTTAAAACAACAAAAGGGGTTCCCGCTCAATATGGGTTAAAAGTGAAACTCTCATAATTGGCTCGGATCACTTCCATTCTCAAATGCTGTCACCTCTTGTCATCTCGTTGCCTGTTGCCAAAACACCTCAGTGTCTCATTTGACCCATCCAACATAACCCATTCTGACCGGGCACCCATTTTGGTGTCGGCATCATGTTATGCTTTAGCTATTGAAAAATAGCAGATCTACAAGCTCATATCGCGCCACAGAGTGGCGCGATACGAGCTTGTAGGTCTGCTATTTTTGAAAAATCGAAGAGCGACTGACATTTTTTGGAATCTGATCTCAGGTCAGAATGGATTAATCAGACCTGCAGTGTGTGTCCAGTGGAAACCTCGTGTGAATCTGATCTCAGGTCAGAATGGGATAAACATTGACACGTTAGAGAACTAGCTACGACATGTGTGTAGGAGCCATTATGATGGTGGCATATTATTTGTTAGGTTGGCAATATATTAATTTGCACACTTGGGCTCTATATTTGACAGCACCTAGGGTGTGGTGTGCAGGCTTAGAGGGTATGCTCGTGCATTAAGTCAATGGCAAATGGAGTGGCA